>NC_056731.1:971688912-971836412 GCF_019279795.1 Protopterus annectens
AGACTTATTTTTAATGGCTACAGGAGTTCCTATGCAAATAGAGACATATTTCACAACAACAGGTACACTTACTCTGGCTTAGGTGCCCTAGTCTGCTCCTGTGCATCATACGGTTCCTTTCTATCCTCACAGTTGCTAAAGAAATAAGGTATAATGTGATATTGGATGGTGGTATTCACTGGCATGTTACTGGCTGAGTAAAAAGGTGGTACCATTACAGTACTATTGTAGTGACAGCACCCTAACTTCAGCCTCCTATTGACCAAATTGGAGAGGCTTTCATCACCTTAGGTCACTGTAGTGCTGATGGCACTGTCTTACCATGCTTGAGGTGTCAGCTGTGTGGGTAAAAGCCTTGGGCAAATGATGCAAAGCATCTGCTTTATGCTATGACTGGGTATAGCCCTCTTACAAGACCATCCACCTCTTAGGCATATAGAGGATGTCCAGATTTCTTTTCACACTTCCTCTGTGCTCTAAAATGAACACTACCCTCACCTTTTCCAACCATGTTTGTCTCATCTTCAAATCTATTATGAAAAACTGCAGTACATTGGTGTCTAAAACAGTTTTTCTATGTTCCATTCTTTGCAAACAACTGGGCACAAATGAGAATCTCATCTGCAATATGGGTGGTAGAATAATAAAATAAAGACAGTATATTAACATTCTTCCAGTGGCACTTTAATGTATGAAACATGGCAGTCCTCCATCCCAGTGTTTGCTGCCAAGAATATTCGTTCAACAGTGATATTGATGGGATTCCCATATATGTGTGTGGAGCATGATACAGTGGTTCAAACATGTACATGGCATTGCGTTGCAATCTTCATGATGTTTATCAAGTTTTCTCATCGCACAAGTTGAACAATTCAGAAAAAATAATCAGACAAGCCTTACAATCATTGTGTCTAGAGAGAAGAATGTATATGATATAAATGCAACCAGAATCACACATCCTCGTTGCATTATGGAAGAAAATGAGAATCAACAGCAATGGATGGTGTTAGAATCCAGTGTGTTACCACAAAGGTTTCTTGATAATAATATCTGATTATACTGTTATAAGCAGATATCTTAGGACAAAAGAATAAACATCACCATATCTTAATATAAAACCAACTTGTTCCCAATTAAAGGAATTTCTAGGATGTGTGCAAATTTATGGAAAGTAGGCAATACAATAACATCTGCAGATATTAAGAGGGACATTTACCATAATGTTTCTTTGTCCAGGGCTAGATTTTTGTGTGTTGTTTGAAGTACAGCCTAAAAGTGATATCAATGTGTCAGTGCTTTCTAATGCATTGGCCAGCACTCTGTTAAATAACATATTGCAAGTGTAATGACCATAGTGGCATGCAGGATGACCACAGCAGGTTGCATCAGAAGCACTGTGTCATATACCATCATATCTGGGCATTGTCTGTACTCATACCTTGTTGCTTAGTGCTAGAACTCCTTATCTCTAGCCATTAGGGCATTTCCCTCCCTCCCATCCTTCAGAACCATTCTAAAAGACTTCCTAGCCAAAAGCTGGCTCTTTGTTTGCTCAAGACTAGGATAATTATATCCCTAAGTGTGAACAGATACCTTTTCATACCTTACATCTCCTTACTCTCCCTTCTTCACACACTTCTATCAATTTCTCTCCCCTTGCCTTCTCTCTAAATATACTGTTAGCCTGCTTTTCTGTCACTTCATATTGCATTTCCTGTTTGTATTATACTAACACCTTAATTTTCTGCGTAAACTGGCTAAAATTTCTCTATTAAATCATTGTCATATAATTTGTATCTATTCTTTACCAATGTTTTCATACTATGTGTAATTTGTTATAACTATTTCAATTGTAGTTTTGTTTTTTGGTATTATTTTTAAAAAGACTGCAAAATGAATGTTCTTAAAATGTTTTGCAATCCTTTGGAGCATTTCTTCTTAAGCCTTCGCTGAAAATGGGCTCATAGCCAGTCAGGCTTTCCCGGTAATCAAATGTCAATAAAAACTAAATAAAATAGTGTTGTATATCTTACACGATCTTTGTATCACTTATTATTTTTTATGTGCATGTGCTTGTTAAGTTTTGTACTTGTTACCTTGCGTTTTTTTTTTTTTTTTATTGGGGGGAGTGGACTGTGGTCAGGACTCACAATACCAGACATTCTGTCCATAGGAACGTAGTCCTGCTTGCACATCCTCTAGTACACTTCAGTCATGGCTAGGTAGCACACCAATATCTAGCCTTGGTTGTGGTATAGTCAGTGTAACTACTGGCAGAAACAACTATTGTGGGTCATGTGAAGCATGAGAAAATGAACCCTCTGTTGTGCATGCCATAAACCTGTAGAGTAGGCCAAGACAAAATGCTGCACCATGTGTTGAAGCTGTGCTCTTGCAGACAGGCAGATAAGCACACTCACACACACACACACACACAAAACACACACACACACACACACACACACACACACACACACACACACACGCGCGCGCGCGCACAAAACCCCTATCACATCCCACACATTCGCCAATCCTGGATCTTCTTAACCTCCAACCACTCCAGTTGTCATACTACCCACAGACACACCTTTTCTGTTACTACACCTCAGCACTCACACTCACACACCTTCCTGTTAAAAGCACGCATTGTTGTACTCCCTTTCCCACCTGTAAGAATAACGATAACTGTTCCCTGCACTGTGAATATTGTGACTTGGGTTGCCAATGTCTGATACACAGAGTGGCCAGCCTTTGTATGTGTAGGCACAGTATGGTATTTTTGAAAGCAATAATTTTACTGTTGTGTATCTGCTCAACCATTGTATTGTTATGTTGTGAAGCTATGTGCAAAATGCCATTTTGCTAGTTGTATAGTGTGATGTGCCCATCTCCATCTAGCATGGTCATCCCCTGCTGCTGGCTCCACCTCTGACTTCTCTTCTGTCTCAGTTGTACTGGCTGAGGTGTTGGGAATTGTGGTCACTGGAAGAGGCCACTCTGCTGTAATTGATTCCTCACTATCACATCATATCATATGACCACATGCAGACCGGTCATTCTGCAGGACACCACCAGATGCATTCTGACAGTGGAAAGATGACTTTAGCAGCTCAAGCAAGCACTCTGTAATATTTCAGGCTTGCAATACGGCATGGTTGTACCCATGGCCAGTGTGATTCTGTGGATTTCTAATCAGAGTTATGAGCAAGGGTTCTAGAGTATATCCATCATCAACAGAAAGACGCCCTTGTGGGAAGTCACCCCTCACAAACCATTGGTATTGATCACATATGTGCTATTTGTTGGAGTCATAAAATCTGCCTGGGATTGCTGCAGGCACATTGTAGAAGATAACCTATGCATTACAGACCACTCAGCAGTTGTTCGAATGATACCCTTTGCAACTCCTATGCCTCCTTTCCAGTTCGCCAGGTGCAACCTTCATTTCAGTTTGGGTGCAGTCTATGGTTTCCAACATCTCAAGCAAAAGATCTATTGCAAAAAAATCCCACATGATGTTGGCTCTCTCATTTGGGGTATGTAAGAAGCACATATGCACCCCCACATGCTGAAGCATGGCATTGAGAAACTGTTGGAGTTGGCATGAGGCAGATAGCAGAGATATCTCCACAGTGTACCTAGAAGGTCCTTGTAGCTAATATTCTTAATGCTGCACATCCCTTAGTATCCACTGGGATAGCTACCCCACAACTCCTATTGATGTATGCCTGCAGTTTGTTACATGGTATCCTTGTTGACACATCACTGGTCCACTATGTGATTTTCATGGAGGGCATGTAATGTTAAGCATGATAGTATGACCCATCACCACCAGCTGTGATGTTACATGCCATCATTTACAGTGACTGCTCTAAGAGCGCCTTACAGACAAACATTTACAATACATACAGTATCCCTAACATACTAAACTACGTTATTCTGTCTGAGTGTGAGCATATGGCTGTGTACAAATCTAAAGTGTGAGCAACATCATTGCATGATATTTAAACATTTGTGGATTATTCTGCAATATTCTTTTGTCTCGTTATCATACACAGATCTTCAGTATGCAGTCATTCGCATATAACATGGTGGATCATGTTATTTCAGCTGGCCTATCATGATACTTATTTTTTGAGTGACACAAACCCTATGTGTCATTGCTCATTGTGCAAATTCATTCAAAGTAATGTGGTAAAGTTTTCTGAATCCATTGCATACATTGTTAACCATAAAATAGTGTTGTGAGATATATGTAAAATGTGCCTTTATAAATTATAATGTATACACAATTATGACAAAATGTAGCAATTTGAGAATATATATTATCAATATGTGTCTAGATCAGTGGAAGACATGTCACAGATCATAAAACCTAACAAATATGTGTTAATCTGCCGATCATCAGCTTTGAAATATTGCCTGGTTTAGTACCTAAGTCGTTTGAAGGGTAATATCAACATTTTTTAATTTCTCCTTAATATTATTATTTTTTTTGTTATTATACTTCACATTAGCCAAGTCAAACAAATAGTTATTCTGAAAGCAGACTAGATACATTAGAAATCACATGTACAGACAATATGTTTACCTAAACATAATTTTGTAGATGTGATGATCACATAATAATAAAGAAATTACACTTTGGCATATTACGTAGTTTGTATTTTCCTAAGGATAGCAATTATGAGTATAGCACGAGTTAGAGAAATGTCTAATCATTTAAAAATGGAAATGCTTTCTTCCTTCCAGATATATGTTTCTAACAATCATATTTTCATTGCTTAGCTTATTGTTTTTGTTGCAGTGTTGGTTTCATAATACTGAAGTAGTACATAGAAGAGAGCTCTGCATGCTCCTGCACAGTATCTTACAGTAAATTATATCTGTAGTCACTTGTGAGATATTAATGTCCCTATTTCAGCATGGGAACTTTAGCTACTAAATTTATATAGTTACTACATGAAGTTGTTGAAGACTGACTCAAAGTAAAACCATGGATTGAAGTAATATGAAATTATATATGCTCTGTTTTTAGTTCATAAAAACAAAGTGCTTGGTAACTACATTCATTATTGAAATGTTTGTTTATTCTTATGTAGTTATTTACAGGCAAATCTCAGTGTTACATATAAAAATCTATGTATTATGTTGCGTAAGCTTGCTTTGCACAAACAAAATGTTTTAGAGTTAACATGCTTACTAAGTAAATACTGCATCTGCCATCCATACACGACCAGAAATTCTTAATTAAGGGGAAGAATCTTCAAATAATTATGTTTTGCTGATTTTTTTGTGAACAAATTTAATATGCTTGAGTACTTTAAATAAAAGGAACTATAAATGAAACACACACATTCACTGCAATTTAATTTGATCTTGGGTATGCCACAAGCTAACAAGGTCTGACTGTATATTATTTATGTCAAACCACTGTGCTAGCCAGTTGGAATTTTAAATTTCAGTGAATTTATCCTAATACAGTGTTATTGTAAAGCGAAATTTCACAAAGTGTTTAAACTTCATCAAATGTTGAGGGTCTGGACAGCAACCTAACTTTTATTTTCTGGAAAAAAAAATACAGATTCTACAAACTATCGTTAATAGTGCCTATTAAGTAGAACAGCAAATTTTGGGTGGAAGTTGATAAAAGACAGTATGAGTGGATACAGAAACTGCAAGAAATCCTGTTTTGCAGTGTTGATGATTAGACATTACCAAGAAGAATAGTCAGCACTGTTTGACATCCAGTGCATCCAATACTTCAAACGCAAACTGTTGCTCATAAAAATAATCAGGTGTTGTGTTTCACAGAAAGGTCAACAGTAGATGTGTAATACATGGTCAGTAGAATTATTTATTGTTTTCCCTACTCTTTGACAACTAGGTTCAAAGACCGCAACGTCAGGTATGACAGCCCTGTAGCTCAGATAATACACATCTTACCTCTCATATCACATTACTCTGACTGACGTGCAGGATCATATCTTGACACAGACAAGCCAGCCAGTCTTTGAAAACATAGATACGTATGTCATACTGGAGAAGTCACTGAAGATTGCATGCTGAATATTTATAACTGCATACGATAAAAATGCTAACTTATAAATCAAAACATCAAAGCAACATGGCGTGAAGGGAATATCACCATGAGATACTTTTTGGGTTATACAGATTCTGACTTTGGTCACAATAATTTTGCTAGCAATGCATTCAACTTGTACTCTAGTTCAGATATCATCTTATTTAATAAATAGCTCTTTTCTTCTAAAGTAATCTCAGATACATCTGAGGTAAAGTAATACTGGGTAACTGTTTAATTATGAACTAGTGCCCTGCATATAAATATGTAAATATGTCAATATATATATATATATGTATATATATATATATATATATATGAAAACACTTTATAATCTCGAAATATTGAAATGTAGAATTTCAGTATCTCGAGACTATAAAGTCGAAGTTTGAAAATAGCAAAAGTGAATAATCATGAATTTGAATATCTCAAATTCATCGTTATGACTTTACGCTAAGTAATGTCCGGGATTGTATGTGGATGGTGTGTGGTGCCGTGTGTGGCTTTAGGTGTTATGTCAGGTAAGTGAGTGTTTTGTAAGGTTTTTGGGTGGGAGTTTGAGTGCATGTGAGTGTGCCGATATGTGTGATGTGTGTGAGAGGGACTGTAGAATGTGTGTGTGTGTGTGTGTGTGTGTGTGTGTGTGTGTGTGTGTGTGTGTGTGTGTGTGTGTGTAAATGCATATATGTGTTTGCTTTTGTTTACTGTTTGTGCAATCTCGGAGTTACTATATATAAGTGGGGGGTGTTGTTTTGTTTGTTTATTTTGTGATGTGGGTGCTATGGTATATGTGTGGTCTGGTGTGGTGTGTGCTGTGTTTTAGGTGTTTTGGGCTTCACGCTTTTGGTGGTTCGGTGTTGTGTGGATTTGATTTCATGGTCATAAAAAACTGAAATTCGAGATTTCAGTATTTTGAGATTATGAAGTGAATCCATATATACACACACACACACACACTTATATATATATATATATATATATATATATATATAGGTCTACCTGAAAATGCCAACATCGCAGAATGCCGACAACGAGAACACCAACACCGGAAGATCGACAACGGAGAAGACAGACAGTTGAGAATCCTGATGCTGAGAACACCGACATGTTAAGGTAAGTGTGCAATAGGGACGGAGTTTAGGGTCAGGGTGTGGGTAAGGTAAGTGTGCGCTAGTGATGGACTTCAGGGTTAGGGGCGGATTAAGTGAGTTAGGTTTAAGGTGCGGGTAAGGTAAGTGCGCAATAGTGACGGACCTTAGGGTTAGGGTTTGGGTTAATGTTAGTGCATAGATAGTTGTGTATGTAAGGTTTAGTGTAGGTTTGTAAAGTTTTTGGTGTGCTTGTGTTTTGTGTGTGTTTTTTGGGAAAGGCATTTGTTTTGTTGTTTGTCGGGCATGTGAATTTTCGTGTTTTTGAACTTTTTTTTTTGGTGTTTTTGTGTCGGTTATTTCGTTGTCTGTGTTTTGGCATGTCTGTGTTATCAGGTAGACCCATATATATGACAAAATATTGTTTTGGTTGAGTTTTCCTCAGATGTAAATGCAGTAGAATTTGTTTGTTCATATTATAGACTCTTGTCTGAATTAGGAATACTTCCTATGTACCTAGATCTGACAGAGACTAATACAAAAAAGTAATGAGAATCTAAAATACCAAAATAAGTTAACATGCATGCAAAAGATTCTGTCTGCAATGCAAAAAAAATATCCACTTCAAAATGACACTCTGGCACATATGTCATATATCAAAAAGGATTAAAAAAAAAAAGGAAGCAGGTACCCTTGTAACAGCCATGTAGAGAACTCCCTCACTTAATTAAATCAACAAACAGTGTAATAGCAATGGAATTTATTGCTCTGGACAGCTCACCTGTGCACTCAGTATGAATATTGTTTAGGTGCTTCTGCCTGGATATACTCAACTTTTTGTGTGTAGCCTGGGTGACTTACTTCCTTGACAAGCATATTGTACAACCAGGCACACAGAAAAAAGATGTTGCTTTATTTATGAAAAAAATGCCTTGAGCAGCACAAATATACATCCTACTGTTACATGGTTTTGGCCATATATAACATTTTACTAATATTTTGCTTAGATTTTAGATTAGTATGCACTGAGGGAAAGGAGTACCCAGTACCAACTGCAATACAGAAAATTTGAGAGAGCTTTATGCACTATACATCACTGGGCTTCCTAAGTTTACCTATAAGAGGCCTCTGAAAGAAATATTTTTAAAAAATGGCATAGTGTAGGTCACACATGGTTCAAACATTAACATCAAGCACCTTGACATCATACAATGACTTTCCTGCACTCGCTCAAAGCGTATTTTTGTAATTATGTTTTGTTCAGCTTTCTTTTGTGAAACACACACTTTTGTTGAATGTTTTTAAATACAGCAATCAATTCTTATTTGTGAAAAACCTCTTATACTTTTACCTTAAGTTTCCCATTATCCACACTGTTGTGTGTCCATAGTTTTAGCCTATGCAGGAGACTTGTCACACTCTGCACAATGCTTTGCTGACTGCTTGTTTTGGTTGTTTTGAATGATAGCTGAGCTCAGTTTAGAAAAATCAACAACACATTATTCAGCAAAGTTCTATTTGATTTAACACAGGGAAAGCATTTCATACAAACACTCAGGTAAGCTATCATTTGCATTGCGGGCTGTTTGGAAAGTCAAGAAATGTTAGTATTTTCTACTGACATTAGTATCTTGAATTGTAGTACTGGTGCTTTAATTACAATTTAATTACATTAATAAAACCTGTAGCAGGAAGGAGAATGCATAGCTCCATTATGCTGACTTTGTCCATCCAATAGTTTCTTGTCATTCAGGTATCAGTTGAGGAGACACCCTGCATATCCACTGTTGGTCATTGGAAAGTCTCAGTGGTTAGAACTGTTAACAGAACATATATTTGTGTTGAATGGTACAGGAGAGCTATGAAGTCCTTGGAGAACCACATGAGTATATGTGTTTCACTTATCACTTATACAACAGAGTAGATCATTGTACTGATCCACCATCTGAGGTCGGTCAACTGCTGGTAAGTCAGCCATAAGTACCAAAAACTGAGCATCCTAAGATGTATTATACAAGTGAAACATGCCTTTGGATTAATTAATAATTATGTAGTTTTTGTGTGAAGCAAAACAATTACAGCTTTTACGAGCAGTGAGTAGCAGCTCTCATTGAATGTGTATATGTCTCATCATGCCCGCACGTTTCTAAGCAACGTTTTATGGCCATCAGTATTGTTGGTGGCCTTAAAACAGTACTGTAAGTGATGAGCAGGCAATGTAAACTAAACTCCTTGCCTGTAGACAAATGTAGTATGCGAGCATACACAAACAGCTTATATTAAGTGAGAGCAGGTGAAGTATAAGAATGTAGATGTAAGGGACAGGGAACTGGGTGAATTTACACAGAAACAATGCCAATTGTGCAGAGATAAGTAGAAGGGGAGAGTACGTGGAAAGTTGACTCACTTAATGGATTCAAATGTGATGCTGTCACAAAAATAATTTTCTACAGAAAGACATCCATATTAATTGTAATAATATATATTCCTATTTCCAATTGTTTATCCTGTGTATATAATTTAAAAACAGGTTTTGAGAGGGACACGATACAACATTGTATGAAAAGGGAGTAAATGTGATATGTTCATAACATGCCTAGCTGAGATAAGAGCAAAGACAGTAGATACATTAAGGGCTTTTTGCATACACTGCAGTTATTGAATATGACATCTGTATACAGGGAATTTATGTTTGATAACTGTCTGTAGTGCTGTATCCTCCACTTCATCCTGTATAAACAAGGTATAAGTTGTATAGCATCTGTGTCACACTCAGCAGAAAGGGAGATGTTTTACTATTTGTTGTCACTGGAAAACCATAGATAGGTGTGGTGTATTACCTTGACACATGTATTAGACAAGCATGTGTTTTATAGACGTTTATCATAAGGATAGCTTACCCATAAGTCACTTTGTCAGCAAGCTGGGTCTGGATGGCAGCTGCTCACACTGCTTCCTATTCAAAGCTAAGCACTGCAGCTCCTGGGCAATGTTCATCAGCAGCTCAAAAGCCCTCCCAGTCCCTCCCTCAAGGGACATGGGGCTCATCAGGCACCAGCCAGGTGCCTTACACCCCCCCCCCATGAATCTGTTTGTGCTCAGTGGCTTCATCACACTGAGAGGCTAGTTTCAGTTAACTACCAGGTTTATCTATCTGGACCTTTAAATCTTAGCTGGATTAGATTTGGTTACATTGACTGACTCAGTGGTAATGGTTATTGGCTATTTTCTGTTATGATTGTATGTGAACATAATGTGGCATCTTAAGGTTTTCTATTGTATTCAATAAATGGTCACAATATCAGTACAGTGTGGTTATTGACTCAACTTAGAGGGCAAACAGTAACATAATAGCAATTCAAATAAACAAGTGACAAATGGCTACACGGACCTGATAACACTGAAGTAGTACAAGGTCTCTGTTTCTCAATGCAGCACATTTAATACAGGATTATACTGGCATGCAAAACTACAATCCACTCTGCTACAGGCCCCATGAGGAGCTCAGTGTCTCTCCAACCTAACAACACTCAAGTATTCAGCTGCGGTACCACCGTTATCATTCTTATAAGAAAAGCGCAGTCCAGGTCTGAACTGTCTGCAAACAGCTAAAGTTAACTTTGAACCTAACACCACTCTTAAGTATTCAACTGTGGTACCACCTTTATCATTCTTATAAGAAAAGTGCAGTCTGGGTCTGAACTGTCTACAAACAGTTAAAGTTAACTTTGAACCTAACACCACTCTTAAGTATTCAACTGCGGTACCACCTTTATCATTCTTATAAGAAAAACGCAGTCTGGGTCTGAACTGTCTGCAAACAGCTAAAGTTAACTTTGAACCTAACACCATTCTTAAGTTTTCAACTGTGATACCACCTTTATCATTCTTATAAGAAAAGCGCAGTCCAGGTCTGAACTGTCTGCAAACAGCTAAAGTTAACTTTGAACCTAACACCACTCTTAAGTATTCAACTGCAGTACCACCTTTATCATTCTTATAAGAAAAGCACTATCTGGTTCTGAACTGTGTGCAAACAGCTAAAGTTAACTTTGGACCTAACACCACTCTTAAGTATTCAACTGTGCTACCACCTTTATCATTCTTCTAAGAAAACCGCAGTCCGGGTTTGAACTGTCTGCAAACAGCTAAAGTTAACTTTGAGTATGTGTCTACCTGTTTGAGCCAATATTCATTTTCCACTGGAGAGCACTGTGCTTTGGCTTGTAAGCAGCACCCCCCCCCCCCCCCACACACACACACACACACATATTCCACTTTCTCTCTTATTCCCTTCTGTTAGCAAATAGTATCCATAAATGATCTATACTGTGTGATTGTTAATTTAAACTGAGACCACAGTAGCCTACTGATACAAGGTTATCCTGTTTTTCCACCTGAGAAATGGTTAAGAAATGACTTACAGTTTCAGAGCAGTATTTGTTCAATTCTGATTGTTTCTTAAACACAAACTTGTGTTTGCTTTGGCTCATTAGCAGCATTACAAAAGAACTGCCTGCTCACACCCTTGTTCTACCCCCTCCCCCTTCCCTGTTTATTTTAACCTTAAGCCAATCCCAAAGTTAATAAATATTACCTGTGGCAGGCACCATTTTTAAAACTACAACCACCCTTTCTCACTATCATATGTTCATTTATCAGTTTGCACTATTACCTGATTGTTTCCAGCCCCCTCATAAGAGCAACTAACAGGGTCTCTACCCGCTTCACTCCCCACCCTACCCCCTATTTCCTCCCGCCCCCAGTGGTCCTACCTTTATTACACTCACAAACCCCTCCCATCTTTCCAATAGCCAACCACAGCGCTGACCCAACACTACCTCCTCCATTTTCCCACTACTATCACACCTCCTCAACTAACATGTACAAGCATACCTTACCTATGTTCACTGCATGCACTCTCCTTGCATATCTTACATCCTACCAAAGCTCCATCATTCTCCCACTCAAGCACTACCACTGTACTACTACTCACACCACCACTCATGTCTCACCCTCATTCAGCTCCCCTCCCACCAACTCAAGAACCATCCCTATGCACCCCCGCATATTCTACCAACTATATTACTCAAACATAAAGCATCCCTACAACTTAACATAGTAACCCTCCCACCATACCTATTACCCACAGAGCACAATCATAAAGTTTCCCTAATAAATAAACACATTCAAAAACTGAGAAAACTAATAACCTCATGCATATCAAAACTAGCCCTAAGTGGAGACATCCACCCCAACCCTGGCCCTACCATCTCCAACCCCAATCCTCATAATCAGACTAGAAACCACAACTTCTCCCATATTACAGCCAATAGAAAGCCAAGTGACTTCCTTCTACTACACCTAAATATTAGAAGTATATCCAACAAAGTCCATGAACTCCATGCCACCATAGACTTGTACTCCCCAGATATAGTCACCCTGACAGAAACCTGGCTAAAACCTCTCATTAACAGCGAGCAAATACTCCCTACCGATTACGGCATACTTAGAGTAGACCGGCTAAACAAGAAAGGAGGTGGTGTAGCTATAATATTTAAACAGCATCTAAACATCCAGATCTTAAAATCATCAGCTCCACAAATAGGCAATGAAGAAATAATATATACCAACCTCAAAATAAACCAAAACAAAGCCATCAACATAATTGGATGCTACTTCCCACCTGGCCAGAACATCCCTCCACTAGAAAACCTCCTCAGCTGGTCTACCCACCATCTCCCCCAAGAAACTATCATTTTAGGTGATTTCAATATTGACTGGCAATCCTGTTCTGGCAACAATTCAACCCATCATATAAACCTCCATGGCTTCATCCAACTAGTCCAGTCGCCAACCAGGATAAATAAAACCTCCAGCAAGCACACTACCCCAGATTGGATACTAGCCAGTAAGAGCCTTCAGTCATATATAAGAGGCTGCTTCTCAGATAGCCTCAGTGATTACTCCCCAACATTCCTACTCAAAAAATACCTATACCAAGCTAAACCTGTCATCTACCGTCAAATACGTAAAAAACTAAACTTTAATCCACTCACATTCATCTCATCCCTCAATATAACTGACATCCCCTAAAGTACCTCAGTCTTGATGATGCAGTTGAATTTTTTAATACTACCTTCCTGAGCATCCTTAATTACCATGCCCCCATAAGACTTTCCAGAACGAAAGCACAACCCTCCCCATGGCTACAGAAAACCACTAAGTCAGAAATGAAAAACCGGGATAAAGCCTGGGAGCACTGGCACCAAACCAAAACCCTCTCAAATAGACAGAAATTCCTAGAACTACACAATAGAGTTAAAAAGCTAATAAAACAGGACAAATTCCATTACTACCAGTCTGCCCTAGACTCCTCCCAACACAGCCCCAAACAATTCTGGTCCTCCATAAACTCCATCCTCCAACCAGGTAAAGTCAGTACTCCTCCTCCTCCTAACATCCCTCACTCCTCCAAAAATATTGCTACCTCATTCAACACACACTTCACACAAACCATACTATCACTAGCTAAACAACACAACCCCCCACCCCTCCACCCCACACCTTCATCTAGTAATCTCCCCACTGCCTTCTCTTTTTTTCCTGTACCTACCTCCAACATAAAAAAACTCTTAACTAAACTTAAGCCCACCAAATTAGCAGCAGACAACCTCCTAAGTGAATACCTACAAATCGCAGCTGATGCTCTGGCCTACCCAGTATCCATCTTGATTAACCGATCTCTGTCAAAAAGTTACATTCCCACACTGTGGAAAGTATCACATATAATTCCCCTCCACAAAGGTGGCCCCTCCACAGAACTAACCAATTACCACCCCACAGCTATTCTCTCTCCACTCTCCAAAATACCAGAGAGATGCATACATTCTCAAGTCTCAGACTACCTCCTTACTAACAGCCACCTTTCCAATACTCAGCATGGCTTCCGACCAAACCATAGCACCACCACTGCCTTACTCTCCTTTACTAACACTATCCTTCAGCATAAAAACAATGGCTATCTCTCCTCTGCTACTTTCCTAGACCTATCTAAAGCATTTGACATGGTCCCACACAAACAACTCATCTCTGTCCTCAATAACCTATCCTTCTCTCAATCAGTCACCAACTAGTTTCAGAGTTACCTGTCTGACTGTCAACAATCCGTTGTATGGCAGAATGACATATCTCCCCAGCTACCTGTCTCCATAGGGGTTCTGCAAGGATCCATCCTTGGACCCCTACTCTTCTCTGTTTTCACCAATAATCTAGCCTCTGCCACCAAACATGGCAGACTCATACAATACGCAGACGACTCAACCATCATCTGCTCAGCCCAGTCCCTACCCAAACTGCAAAAAGCCACACAGGAAACCTTTTCCTCTGTTGAAACTTGGTTACCTGATGCCCAATTAATACTCAACCCAAACAAAACTAAACTACTCATCTTCCAACCCACCAAACATACTCAAAACAACTCTCACTTTAACATCACAGCAAAAGACAACACCACTATATACCCAACTGAACACACCAAATTTCTAGGAGTGGAAATAGACAATAAACTAAAATTTGACATTCACATATCCATGACCATAAAAAAAGTCCACAAAAAACTAGGAGCGTTATACAGAAATAAGCAACTTCTCACCAAAGCAGCAAAGATTTCAATAGTAAATTCCCACCTTATCTCCACCCTACTTTATGCCTGTCTAATACCATCCTAAGGCAATGCGATCTAAAAAAGCTGGAGACCTGCTACAACAAAATCACCAAATTTGCCACAGGGTCATCCTACCATAGTCACCACTTTCTCTCACTTGCTGAACTGGGCTGGCTTGAACTCCCTCACCTCCTTCAATGTTATCAACTATCACTCGCTCACAAACTAGTAAACCATCCACTAAATGTCCCATCCCTCCAGAATCTACTCCAACCTTATTGCACCACCAGACCACTAAGATCCAGCAGCAAAAATCACTTGCAGATCACTAAAGCCAATAACTCTGCTGGTGAAGCACTATTATCTTGCGCCATAGCCAAATTATGGAACTCCCTCCCATCCACAATTACCTCCGTACCATCAGGCAACACTTCAAAACTTTACTAAAAGCGCACCTAAAAACATGCTGGCTATGCCCTTGCAACTCCCACTCTAATATCACCCACCCCATCCAACCACTACCTTTCTTTCCACCCCACTAACTACCTTGATTATAGCAAGCTGAGATGCTCATAAGCCTAGTACTTTTTATACAGCAGGAACTTCTTATTGTAACATTTGTTAATGTCTGTTATGTACTTCGCAGATAAAGATTCTAGTTGTCTACTGATGTACTATGTTCTTCATCTGTAAATATGTTTGTAATTAATTGCTACGTTAAAATGTTAATTGCTATGTAATCCAATGTAACTACTGTCTGTTTATTTTAACTGTGGAGCTTTTCTCCCCGGGCCTCAACTGAAAATGGACTTACGTCCAATCGGGCACCCCCGGTCAACAAATGTAGATAAATAAATAAATAAATAAATAACATTGCTCACAAGATATTACAGTGAACATTGCTATAAGAGCATGTAAATAACACAAACATAAAATAAAGAGTTCCATCCCAGGCCCAATCTTACTTTATGATGATCTGGCATCATGCCATACAATAAAAATGTTATGTAAGTCATCATGTTATATAAAGCTGTTCAGTGTTAAGAAAATAATTGCAGCAATACATAAATGTTTAGAAGAAGATATGCAATACAGTGCATTGCATTCTTGTTAGGAAACTAAGTAATGCCTGTGAACAATCGATGTATTTAACATTTGCATCTTAAAAAACAAATAAGTGAAAAGATAGCAGATACTTCTTAAAACAGAATTTTATTAAACATTAAAAATAGCAGACTTCATCAGACCACCATTTAATACAGAGATTCCTTTAAATACTAGTGTACACCAACAGTTACTGTCCCCCATCACAACTTCAAAAGGAAATGATGTAAGCATACTGTTAGTACATTTGCATCTTCACAGACCTGAATACATTCCAGGACAGATATCACAAAGATATGTATCAAGTTGTGACACCACATTAATAGGTATACTGTGTTTGTCATGACAGACACAATTGAATGGCATATAGCAATTCCCTATTGCAATGGGTTTGGATTCCAAACCATGGAGGGAGATACCTTAAAATGCTGCCTCTGCCTGTGCAATAAATATTTCCTTTGTCTAAGCAAGTACTAACAAACATAGTTATGTGACAGACAGACGATACCAGATTCAAACCCCTGCCTATCATATGTTCACTATGCAGAGATATGTATTTATTACTTATGCCACATGACATAACAATTGATCTTGTCACAAATAAATGAAATTAATGTGTGAAGCAATAAAGGACATTTGAGGATAAGGTGTACAATATGATCTTCTCAGAATGATGACAAAAAGGTAACTATGTTAATGTACATACAACTGTATATAATGATTATTTGCCAAGGAAGCTGCTCCTGTTGTTTTGTCTAGAAACATTGTACCACATGTGAAACAAAATGTATCTGTGTAGATATGCTATACAAGTCATTACTGAATGCATGTGATACAGGAGCTAGAAATGAACAGCAAGCTACATGAGTCCTTTGACTACCACCATGTACATGAGTCACATGCACCACAATGGAAGTTTTAACAAAGCCGTGACACTCCACCTATGTGAAGTCATTACATCATATGATTGTGTTGTAATTTATATGAGATAAAAGGGCTAGTGAAGGTTTCTCCCATTTCAGTTGTACATACTATAACACTTGTGGATGTATTTTGTGCATAATAATATTAGGACCCACAATGCTTACAGTGAGCCAATATGGGTTTTAAACACCTGAGTATGTGACGACAGAAGCTGCATGATATTGAGAAGAATAAATGCACCATGGTGCCACTAGTACTACAGTTGTAAAATATTTTGGCCTCTGAACCTTTAATATGTTATCACTGCAAGGTATTTCTGGGCCTATAATTTCTTTAAAACACTGTCACTATACGAGTCTTTTTTGCACAACACAGCCTGCTGCTAGGCATACCCAAACATACATGATGTGTAATACCATCATCACTGTGACAAGACAATGGTAATCACGCACAATGTGTAGAAAATCATGGATTTGAACACATGCCTTTTGTAAGGAAATAGTATAGAGAACATAGTCTCATGTCATCACTCCACAAAAAAAGCCTTAGTAGTTCTCATAGAAAAGCCAAATGTCATCCCATGGTTCATAGGTGTGTACTAGGCTAATGGCCCTGGGGCCTTTACAAGCCTAGCCATAGGATTACCCTGGCATCATGTCACCTGACCTTAGTTCCCAGTGGCCCTGTCGAGTAGAGCCATTGGAGTTATCCCCGGGGTGAATTTTCTAATTCCCGTCCATTCATCTTGAAGAGGGTCAGCAAGCTGCTCTGCTTGATATTTATGGGAAGTCTATTCCATATGCATGAGCAGTCTCTGGGTTATGGACCTGTCCTTCCAGTACATTCTGTTGATTGTGGTAATGAGGTTGAGGTCTCTGGAGCATGTGGTGGGGAGGGATTCGGATTTCTTTAGATGTAGCATTTCTAAAAGAGCTGGGTCAGACATGGCTTTGTAAGCCAAGCAGAGATCGCCTCTAAATAGGCAATATGAGACAGAGAGCAGTTGTAGTTTTTTTGAGTCTGTCCATATAGAACAAGTGTTTAAGGCCTAGTATCCTATTTGTGAGGTACTTTTGTGACCGCTCCAGTTGTTGCAGGTGTCTAGTGAGGTACATGCCAAATGGGGCATTGTACTCAATGCGTGGCCTAATGAGGGAAGAATAGAGGGAGACAATTACCTCTTTCTACCTGGATGCAAAACCCTTAGTAATGAGATATGCCACATAGAAGGACTTTCTGACCTCAGTGGCAACGTGGTGATCAAAAGAGAAGTTGCTGTCAACCTATGTTCCCAGATCTCTTATAACACCTTCTGTGTTCAGTGGGATACCATCAATGTGGTAAGTCATGGGAACCAGGTTTTTCCAAAGGGGATGATGACACATTTTATGGCATTGAGCTTAAGGCCATGGTTCTGACACCAGTCACTGGTTTCAGTGAGGCCATTCTGTAGGATGTCAACATCACTTGGGGAGATAATAATAGCTCCCAACTTGCAATCATCTGCGAACTTTGTCAGCCAGAGTCCCTTCATGTTGGCCTGGACTTCAGAGAAGTAGATACCAAACAGGAGAAGACCCACGACGAAACACTGTGGGACTCCACTCATGACTATTGGCAGTCTGACTTGGAGTCAACTACTTTTACACTGTGGGTTCTATCTATGAGCCAGTTTGCAACCCACCTAGTGATATAGGGGTTGATGCCTAGGTCAGTGAGTTTTTCTATGATTCCTGAGTGGAGAATGGTATCAATGGCCTTGGCCAGATCGAGGTAGGCTGTATGAACCACCTTGCCTTCATCCACACCTCTGGTGACTGACTCAAAGAAGTCAACCAGGTTGAGCAAGCAGGATCTACCCTTCACAAAACCAAACTGTGTGGGATCCAGAGTTTGGAGGTTCCCTATATCCTTGTTTATGAGTTCCATGATGATGCGTTCCACAGCTTTGCATATCAGACTCATTAGGCTAATGGAGAAATAGTTCCCAGAGTCTGTAGTCACTCCTCCTTTGTGGAGAGGGATGACTGTAGCAGTGTGCCATTCGGTAGGAACAAAGCCTGAGGTTTGGCTGTGATTAAACAAGACACACAGGTGAGGTGCCAGTTCACTCTGTAGTTCATGTAGAATACAGCTAGGGATATTGTCAGGTCCCATAGAAGCTGTATTCTTGGCCTTGGACAGTGCTGTTTTAACCTGTGCAGCAGTAATACTGGGTGCCTGACAATCTACTGGTATTGCGATTGGTCCATTAGGGGGAGAGAGGGGTAAAGTTGGCACTGAAGCTGTCGGCCAGTATATTGGCAATATCTGTTGCCTCGGTATAGGAGTTACCATTGTGCAATAACTCAGAGCAAATCTGGCTATTGCCATGGAGATTATTTACATAAGTATAGAAAGCCTTGTGGTTGTCTTTACTATCTGCTGCAATTCTGTTTTCATAGCTAGCTTTAGAGGATTTGATGACGGATCTTAACTTTTTGTTGAGGCTGATAATGATAGTATCATCATTATTTAAGATAGCATTTATGTATGCAAAAATGAGCAGTAATAATTGCAGTAGGCACCCCCAGCCATACATGAATGCAGCAGATAGTTGGCTTACAACACTGTTAGCTACCTATATTTGCAGCCATATAGACATACTGACACAGATGAGACTAAGGAGTAATGGCTGAGTTTCAGTATACTACCTTTAGATCACAAGTTACAGAAAACTGCCTGAATTTCATATACCACATGCGATCTTGTTTTACCGTTGTGGCAGTACACATTAGAATGGATGATATCACCATTCTTTTATACACTGATGTTCTTCCAAAACTATATGAAGGTGGTCGAAGTGTACAGTACATACTACACGCATTATAAGTCTTCACCACACAGCATGGCAGAGAAACACACATGCACACTAGTCAATCATTGCTGGATTCAAACTTCCTGCTTATGTATTTATGTAGTCTAGAGAAAACAGTATCAACAGCTAGCACCATAGGATAACTCATATGATCGCAATACCTCTCAACCTCTTTGCACAAAAAAATCTGGCCAAAGCCTTAAACAATAAGGAGACAAAGGACCAAAAATAAGGAACAATTTGAAATGCTGCTCTTATAAACTTAACAAGTTGCTAGAATAACAGGATATGTGTTATCATGCATTTTCTGAAGGATATGAAGTCAGAAACTCAAATATATTTAGCGACTTTAGTCTTCATCAATTTGCTATAAAATCACAAATTTTATGAGCAACAGAACAAAAAAATGGGAGGCAAAAATCTGGACATTCTGCGAAAATTTGGACAGTTAAGAGGTATGATGAGCACTGTGATGTAGTTCATTTTTGATAGAATAATGTAAGCATTGTGATTCCAGAGCTGTTTACTGTCTGGGAGTAACACAAATGTATAGGGTAACCCACTGCCAGTGACAATACATCTCCTAACTGAATATTTACATAAGGAGTGTTATCATGGACACAGTAGTACTTGACAGTATACACAGTCACATTATTTAACCAGTGTTGGATTTGAACACTCTACCCATCTATTTCTACAGAACACAGAAACAACTGCCATTGCCACAGGAGAAATTTGAGTTGCAAGGGTTCATTGTGCATTTTTGCCTTAATGACCTCATCAATGGGCCGCAGAGAAGATGTTTGTGGTAAAAGTGGGATAAAGGGATGGAGTTAAACTCTTCCATGTTAAAAACTCCCCCTGAATGGAAACTGATACAGCATGTCTGCACACTGAGATTTGATCCTTCTACCTATCTAGTTATACAACCTAGAGAACACTGTATAATATGTGTCACAGGACAAGTATGACTCTTAAGGGGGAAGAGTGCACTTTTGACAGGATGATTGCATCAATGTGTTGGTGAGAAGATTCTTCAGTCAAAAGTGGCATAAAGTACAGAGGGAGCTGGGTCCAAAGTTAAATGTATGTTCTTCAGTGGAAGTGGACACAGCACATTTAACACTGAGGTTTTACTTATCTGCCACTAGAGTCCCTTACACACACACACACACACACACACACACACACACACACACACACACACATACTTGAGCCCCTTACACACACACACACACACACACACACACACACACTTGAGCCCCTTACACACACACACACACACACACACACACACACACACACACACACACACACACACACACACACACACACTCACACAAAGTTCCCTGTGGCAAGAATTGACCTCCTACCTGTATAATTGCACACCTGCAGAACACAGTATTGGTTGCAAACACCATAGGTAAAGTCTAACTTTAATGATGTGAAAATGCACATTTGTAATTAGTAAAATTGTATTGTTTAAAATATTGTGCATCACAGGTTTTGAGATGAATGCATGTGTGTAGTCATGTAACATCACTGTGCTTGGTCCATGTCATGATATACTTCTCTGTTAAGATTTTTTACTGCCATTTATACATATTGCAGTAGTGTGAGGGACATGTACCTGTTTCACAGTACAAGATGCCAATGTCAATCACAATAGTAAACCAGTGGATTATCAATCAAGTATTCCTGCCAGTTCCTTCTGGGATGATAACACAGAAATAGTAAACATTTATACTGTCACTGTTACTTGTCTTGTCTCATGCTTTCACAATATGCTGTGACAATACAAACAGACAACTCTTACACATGGCAGTGCAGTGCAGAGTAACGGTGATGGATCATGTGTGAAAGGGTTACAAACTTAGCAACACAGTTGCAATCATAACTATTGGAGTGCAGACATTCAGTAACAGACTTACTTAACTGAGCCAACATCATTCTGAAATCCTGATACATTGTTTTCAAACTTCAGTAAAGATGTACAGACATTATACAACCTAAAGGAATAATTACTTGTTATAAATTTTCTTTTACTCTCTACCTGAAGCACAGCACTGGCAAGCTCATTTGAGCTGCTGATGACAATAGATTAGTGCATACCTACTCATATCTTGAGGGATTGAAATTAGAATGGAAATAAAAATTAATCAGTGTTGCTCTGTGCTGCCTCAGCACTATACACATACAACCATGTCTTAAACTGATGGAATCCAAAACAGATAATTGTTATGTTCATGTTTTAGGTGTCATGATTTACACATTTGCCATGACAGTTGTGGTTCTTCAATCCTTATGTGTGTCCTACAGGTTATTATGATACACATGAGGGACCAAGCATGTAACTGCTGTTGGAAACATGGCTTATAGAAACAGTTTTGAATCAAGGATTTTTATCTGATAACACAAAAGGGGTAGAAAGGGGTTGATCATTGGTGACAAGAACATACATGCAGACATAATAAGAAATTATTTTATGGTACATTTTTGCACATATTTGTGTTGTGTTACCGATGGATTTATTATCCTAATTATTCAGACAAGATCTGTACAGGACAGGCTTTGCAACAGGGAGCAGACTCATTAATACAGCAGCAAGATAATGGTGTGTTAAGAAAAAGGTGTAGCCAGCAGTTATACCCATGGGAGTCATATAGTGAACATTCAAAAACACCTGGGCATACATCTGGATTCAAACCTTGACAATATCCCTGGAAAAATCTACACATAGGAATTCCTGTTTCACTAAGATCCAATATGACAGCAGACTGCAGAAGAGGAGAATATATGTATTACCCTTCATTACTCTCATGACAACTGCATGATGTGCATTCAACTCTTCAGCTTGCTCAACCAAAAATTAGTCTGACTATACATAGCTAAGCACAGTAGCATGAAAGGCACTAGATTAAAGCAGCCAAAGCAAAAACTCACAAGATTTTGCCATATGCTTTGTACTTCCATTTAGCATGATAAACAGGTGGTGCTCAGGCCAGACATTGCACAAATGCAGAGGTGGAAGACTAATGACACAGAAGGGAGCAGATATATAGATGGGGGGGAGAGGGAGACAGGGACCAAGTAGGTTATGACAAAAGCAGGATAATGCTGGTTCAAAACAATATGTAAGCAATAGCTAAACATCAAACAATGTACTAAAAGTACTCACTAATACTTAGCAAAGGCCTGGAGTAGAACCCTTGAACGTAGGAAAAACTATGTCTCTAGACCTGAACACTGTCTCATCATGCCACAAAGGAACTCATACTCCACCCACTTTAAATCATGCATTTGAAGAACAGTGACAACTTAGTGAAGCAGAAGGGGGGAAGACAGAGGGAGACAAAGAGTGACAGATGGAGAGAGACATAGCAACAACATTTTCTCTGGGAAATGTAGGACCACCTGCATGGCATTCCACTCTTACTTATTTCCTCATTAATAATCTGTCATGCCATGTACAATAAAGTGCTTGGCATAGCAAGCAAGCAGGAGTAGGAGACTACAACCAACACTAAGACACAACAAGATAAAGGTGGCTCATAAAGTCCCCTATTTAGGATGGAATGCTTTCACAAATGCTTTCTTGCTGCACTATTTAAATACAATGTTAATGAAACGCCATAAATGGAGATACATAATGATGTTTGTACTTAACCATATGTAAAATGTCATGAAATAATTATTTGACCTACAGCTGTAATTGAAGCCATTACACTATTCAAAAACATTAGCATACAAACAGAGGAAATTATCTTAACATGCTACATAGGAATTTCTACTTCATTACATCCAAGCAGTCTAAGAAATGTTACCTTAATTTTTTCACTGTAGTGCCTTTAGTCTGCCTTTACTCTGTTCCCATGGTGCAGTAGATTCAAGCACATGTGAACAAAAGTAACAAGACTGTGAGGCTCAAATTAAAGTCTTCAGCTTTTTCCATAGGAAGTTGAATGGCATTCACCATCACTAGGCATTGGTGCATGACACCAACCTCTGCACAAGTTCTGAGACAAAAAGTACAATTTTTTGATGCACCATTTCTGGTCATCTGTGTGCAGTTCTATTTTTGAACATATTAAATTTGTGAAAAGGGGGTTGATAGGACAGTGGTGAAAATGGGGGTAAGAATTAGAAGGTAAGACACAGTGGAAAAATACATGAATTTTCAGGAGTGTGGTGAAACAGCACCATATTTATCTACTTCTTCACAACATAAATGTAGTATGTTACATACAAGTTCATGACTTTCGTGGGTTACCACACCAGGGATAGGTGACAACAACAAAATAGTGTTGTATAGCCAATTGAGTCAAATAGAGTCTGTCAAGATGGTACATAGGTGAAGTAGAGAACTAAGCATGGGGCATAATTTGTTTGTGTTACAGGTGCCCATTTTTTTCTGAATAGACAGGAATGTTGGGAAAGGTACTTAGACATGACAGGGTAAGTTAGGTAGCAGGTGTAGACATATAGGACATACATGGTAGACAGTAATAGTGATGGATACAAATGTTTGGAGAATGCATTGATTGAGGATAGATGGGAGACCACAGAAGTGCATCTGCTTTAACTCGAGAGCAGCAAGAATCTAGTCCTCACCCTTTGGGAATATGACATATGATGTTTTCAACCCTGGCAATTTAATACTCTCCACCATCCGTGTCAACTACTAATGAGTGACAAACCTCTACCACTACTGCTTCTGGAGGATACCACCTCACCAGTAGCCAATAGAGCTGCCTATTGCTGGCAAAACAAGTAGGGCAGGAGTTGTGAAGGCAATGTTGACAGGTTGTGACCCAGATACACTGAATGTCTGTGCAGCTTGTGGTAGTGCCACTGCAGCCACCTGTGAAGGTATGGCAGGCCAAATCCCAGTAGTCTGTCTACCTCCCTGTGGTAATGGTCATTTTGTTTTCAAGGGTGATATATTAACAATAATAATAATAAAAAGGAGAAATAGGGAGAGTAGATAAAAAAAGAAAATTAAATTAATGGCATGTCACCTTCCTTAATTATTTCAATATATGAAGCAGTATGAGAATAGATAAGTACACCTTGGTCACATCCAGATATGATGGGAAAATATGTATGCATCATAAAATTAATCGGTCAGAATGGTATGATATGCCTAATAGAATCGTGCATCTCACTGTGCCATGTCAGATAGTTGTTTTCTGAGGTAATAACTGCATTTTTAAGTATTGAATTGTTAATGTCATACAGTATTGAAGTTAAAGTATCTTAGAAATAGTAGCCTGTAGAAAAATGAATATCTGTTTCTGGGTAATGAACCAACACAGAATGAATCTCATGCATGCATTGCCTAATGCAATAACAAAGAGCTATTGTATCAGGCATGTAGGCTTGATATTTTTATGCTCAACTCCTAAGAGACTTGCTTGGCTACAAACCTCTGCATTAGAAGATGCAGTTAAGTAAAACTTGCAGTAGTGTATTTTAGTCTTCTGTTAAGTACAAACTTGCAGTTTTAAAAGTACTGTATTTTCATTTTTTCTGTTTCCTAATTGTGTGTTTCTGAACAGTGTGCTGTGTGTCTGCCTGCTATAAGAGGGGTGGAGTTATTACTTCTTTGTTATCTGATATTTAATAGCCTAGAGGAATTCCTCTGTGCCTTAAGTGCTAGTTACAAAGTTTGTGAAATCATTTTATGCTCAACTCCCGAGAGACTTTCTTGGCTACATTAGAAGCTGAAGTTAAGTAAAACTTGAAGTAGTGCATTTTAGTCTTCTGTTAAGTAGAAACTTGCAGTTTTAAAAGTACTGTATTTTCATTTTTTCTGTTTCCTAATTGTGTGTTTCTGAACAGTGTGCTGTGTGTCTGTCTGCTATAAGAGGGGTTGGTGCTATCACTTCTTTGTTATCTGATATTTAATAGCCTAGAGGGATTCCTCTGTATCTTAAGTGCTAGCCACAAAGTTTGAGAAATCATTTTATGCTCAACTCCTGAGAGACTTGCTTGGCTACAAACATCTGCATTAGAAGCTGAACTTAAGTAAAACTTGCAGTAGTGTATTTTTATCTTCTGTTAAGTACAAACTTGCAGTTTTAAAAGTACTGTATTTTCATTTTTTCTGTTTCCTAATTGTGTGTTTCTGAACAATGTGCTGTGTGTCTTTCTGCAGTTAGTTCCCCACCCACTCTCCCTGTACTTGTGTTTGTAATAGTGATGTTGGTGCTGGAATTGCCCACCCCTCCTGTAAGTCTATATTAGAACACTCCTCCTGGGTCCATCTCATTTGCTCACTTAACCGAGTACAGTGAGTTCATATTCTGAGTCTAGTGTTCACTCTACCTAATGCAGAGAGAAGATTTGAGAAGGCCAGCCCACTTAGGTTCTTCCTTCCCCTCTCCTTGCACTTAAAAAAAAACAAAATTTGCACTTTATTCATCTGCTTTTAATGTATTTGTGTTTTCTCCTACTTTATTTTGCTTTTCTTTAAAAAGTACTCAAGTTTATTTATACTGCTGCATTTATTACTGCTTGCCAGTAGCCTGATTAAATTTTAACTGTTATTCTAAGTCTTTTGGTTTAAGCACTTGGGCTTCATACAGGCTGTTTAACATTAAGAAGATTTGTGGTCTGCACTGTTGTGGCAGGACAGGTAGCTTACATCCTTCTAAGCTGGGAATTGGTGATTGAAGGCCCAGTGTCTGTTATTCTGAAAGTGTATTTGTTCTGGCTTAAGCACCTGGGCTTCAGGCCAGTTATTCTACATTAAGAAGGTTTGTGGTCTGCAATCTTGTGGGAGGAGAGACTGGATTCTGCCCTTCTGAGCTGGGAATTTCTGGTCACAGGCTTATTGTGCCTGCTTATTTGAACTGTTTCTTTCTGAAATTGGTGCACCTTGTTGCTGTAGCATAGACCAGATTCAGGCCTGCAGAATCTAGCTTTGTGTGTATAACTTGAGCACTGATCCAGGCCATCTTATTTTGGAGAAGGTTCCCCTGAACCCTAGTAGCAGGAGTGTGCAGTTAGAACTTGTCTGATTGAAGACTGCTGGAACAGGGCAATTGGGTAACTTGTTTAAATCAGTTTGTTCATTTTCTATAGTTTTATATATAATATATATATATATATATATATATATATATATATATATATATATATATTGCACTTTATTCATCTACTTTTACTGTATTTGTGTTTCTTCCTACTTTATTACTAGGGGCATTGACTACAACTCTGATCTGCAATATATAGCAATAAGTATCCTTTTCTGTGCATTTAAAGTGTTTTCTTGAGTGTATCTGCTTTATTTTCTGAAATAAATAAATAAATAAATAAAAAATAATATATATATATACTTGTTTCCCACCTTTCTGTGTTTGCCCATACCTTACTTGGATAGAAGGAAGTTTCTCTGTTCACCTGTGAGAGAGGGGAGCTTTGAGCAGCCTATCTGCCCCTGGAGGAGTGGTTTCAGCACAGAAATTAGTAGGCTATTGACCATTTTGGGCTAATTTCTATCTCTTTCATTTCCCTGCTATAAATACAGTATTTGCACGGTTTTGCATGCCGGTCAGTGCTGGTTAGCTAGGGTAAAACTTTTCCCGGCACCACAAAGTCTCCTCTTCAATTTTTCCCTTGGAACTAGACAAACTTTCAACTGAAGCACTCAAGCCATTCATTTCTCAGCCTGGCATGTGCTCAAAATTTATAGTAAGCACTTATAAACCCTAGCACTAGACCCTCCTGTACTGTACAGAAGGGCAAGGCTCTCTATTCGACCTTACCAGCCATCCAGTAAAACAGTTTACTGTACCTATCCAGGCATGTCCAAAGGTCAGTTTCAGGTGTACTCTCCAGTCCAACTAGTGAATCTGGGCATTTTGAGGCAATGTTACAACTGCCTCATGTACACAGACAACCCCCTCCTCCTACCACCAAATACTAATAGATGCAAGACATGCAATTATACAGCCAAACTGGAGGCTAAGCTCCCTCAACCCAAGATTAGATCAGACAGTCAAGAGAAATACTTGCATCACACCACCAGTCTCACATAGACCCATTAAACCAGCACCGGCAAAAAACACACATAAATACATGAAAACATACTCGGAGGCTCTAAATAATAATCTGCAAAACCAACAGAGACCTCCAAAGCAAATATCCAAGCAACCTCCACCCCCCAACACAAACCATGAAACGCATACTTAACAAAACCAGTGTGCCATGCAATCACAGCCCTTAAGGCAAAATAAGATACCTAACATACTAGTAATAGGTGACTCTATAGTCAGGCACACTGACGTCCCACTCACTAGGCTGAATAAGGAGAAGGTTACTGTTAGCTGCCTGTCAGGTGCCAGGATCCGCCACATAACACAAGCACTCAGGTCACTCCAGAACAAGTACAAATATGACTCTGTCATTGTCCATGTTGGTGTGAATGACTAGAGCCGTTCCTCCCTGGACTACATAAAAAGAGACATGGAAGAGCTCTCTGATCACAGAGCCCAGGCTGCTATGACCCTGACCCTGAGTAGCATCCTGCCCTCACCAAGAATGATACCACGGTATAAAGAAAAAATTCTCGATTTCAACAATTGGCTAAGTTTCTGGTGTCATTCAAAGGGGATCCAGTGTCTGTCCACCTGGGATGACATGCCCAACAAGCCACACTGCTTCGCTAGAGATGGCTTGCACCTGTCACACTTAGGCTTTCAAATACTGGCCAAGGCTCCTGCCACCCCCATAATGCCTTTTTTAGGCAAGGCTCAAAAGACAAACCCACCACCATAAATAACACAAGTAACAAAAAACTGAGGGTAATGCTACTCAATGCAAGAAGTCTAAACCTCAAAATGCATGCACTCGAGGCACTCCTCAGTATAGAGAAAATCAATATATGTACAGAAGTAGAAACCTGGTTTAAGGCTCCAGAGAGTACCGCAGCACTACCAGGCTACAACTTATACCATACATTTTGGCCAGAGAACCCAAACCAAAATACAAAAGGAGGGGGCGTATCCATATTCATCAAGGATACCCACACCTCCAGGTTAGTGGCACAGCACGATGCTTCAGATATCATCCATGTGCCAACAGTGGACAAAACTGCAATTAAATTGTAGCTTGTTACAGATCACCCACCATGTCCCAGGACTCCCATTCTGCATTTCTGGAAACACTGGTAAACATAAAGGTCCTACCAAACACCCTAATATTGGCTGATTTCAATTACCCAAACATTAACTGGAAGAACTACTCAAGTACTAACTCTCTTGTCCAACATTTCCTAGAATTTATAAACTCAAATGCCCTGGTTCAACTGGTCAACACTCCCACCAGAGGTGACAACATATTGGACCTGGCCATCACCAACATGGGCGACCAGTGTTCCACACCGGAGGTCAACCCCTTACTGGTTAGATCTGACCATAAACAAATCGCTTTGGATATCCACATTCTGCCCCCACCCCCGGACAAGGAAACCACCATGAAAAACTTTTCAAAAGCAAACTTCAAATTACTTAAGACCGAGGTGGAAAGTTTCAATGCCCCCATACTGAAGGATAATGCTGTCCAAGCTGAAAATCTTTTACTAATGCATTCTACGGGCACCTACAAGAATGCATGGAACATGCCATCCCAAGCAAAGTGAAGACTCACTCCTCCAAGAAAAGGAAACCAGTCTGCTGAACTCCTGCCATAAACAAGCTATACAATAGAAGGAGGAAACTAGTACAAATAAAGAGTAAAATCCCAAGAAGGGAAGACATCCCTGATCAATATCAGCAAGAAACTACGATCCCTCATAAAATCATCCAATGTGAGCTTTGAAAGAAAAATTTCCAAGGACTCCAAAGATAACCACAACGCATTCTTTAGCTATGTTAAGAATCTAAGAGGCAATGCTCAGATCTGCTCAGAGTTAGTGCAGAATGGCACAAAATACATTGAACCGACCGATATCGCCAACATCCTGGCAGACAGGTTCAGCTCAAACTTTACCCCCCTCTCACCCCCAAATGGGCCCATAACCATACCAGAAGAATGTAGAGTCCCTGAAATCACAGACACTCAGGTTAAAACAGCCCACTCCAAAGCCAAAAATACAGCATCAGTGGGACTGGACGGTGTCTCAGGCTGCATCCTAAATGAGCTCAAAGACGAACTAACCCCTCAACTAAACACATTATTCAAACTCAGCCTCTCCATAGGCTATGTACCCATAGAGTAGCACACAGCAATGGTTATTCCACTCCATAAAGGTGGAGCTACAATAGACCCTGGGAACTATCACCCTATAAGCCTGACTAGCTTGTTCTGCAAGGCTATGGAGTGCATCATCATGGAACTCATTAACAGAGACATTAGGAACCTCCAAACACTGGACCCTACCCAGTTCGTCTTTGTTAAAGGCAAATCATGCCTCCTAAACCTGGTGGACTTATTTGAGACAGTTACCAAGGCTATAGATGAGGGAAAGGGGGTACACACAGCCTACCTAGACCTCGCTAAGGCCTTCGACACCATTCCCCATTCTGGTATTCTAGACAAGCTCACCAGCCTGAACATAAACCCCTATGTCACAAGATGGGTTGCCAACTGGCTCATGGACAGAACCCACATGGTGAGAGTTGTGGGAGCTAGGTCCGACTCTAAACCGGTTACAAGTGGCATTCCCCAGGCCCCAGTCTTAGGACCCCTCCTGTTCGGCGTATACTTCTCAGAGGTACAGGCGAGCACAGGAGGACTATGGCTGACCAAGTTCATAGACGACTGCAAACTGGGGGCTATAATTGACTCTCCAGCTGACACAGACATCCTCCAAAAGGGTCTCACTGAGACGGACACCTGGTGTCAAAATCATGACCTGAAGCTAAATGCCAAAAAGGGCATAGTCATCCCCTTTGGAAAAAACAAAGTACCCACAAACTACCACATAGGTTGTAGTCCCCTAAATACGGAAGATGTAATAAGGGATCTGGGGACCCGAGTAGATAGTAATCTCACCTTTGATAATCACATTGCCAAAGTGGTTAGAAAATCCTTCTACGTGGCCCACCTAATCACAAAAGGGTTTGCATCCAGATCAAAAGAGGTCATTATGCCCATCTACTCATCACTCATCAGACCCATCACAGAGTACAACACCCCATTTGGGATGTACCTTACAAGACACCTGCAACAGCTGGAAAGACCACAGAAGTACCTCACCAAGAGGATCACTGGCCTCAAACAGATGCCCTATGCAGCTCAACTTACGAAACTCCAGCTGTACTCATTTGCATACAACCTAAATAGAGGTGATCTCTGCCTGACATACAAGGCCATGTCCAACCCAGATTTGATGGACATGCTCCACCTAAAGAAAACCTTTTCCGCTCAAGCTACACGCTCTAGGGATCTAAACCTCACCACACCAATAATAAGATGTGCTGGAGGGATAGATTCCTGTCCCAAAGACTTCCCATGCTTTGGAACAAGATCCCAGTCTACATTAGGCAGAGCTCCTCGCAAACACTCTTCAAAAAAAATATTGACTAGTGGATGGGAAACAGAAAGTTTACCCCGGGGATCACTTCAGTGGCTCTTCTGGACAGAGGTACAGAGAACTAATCTAAGGAGGTGACAAAAGCCAACACATTCTGGCTAGGCTTATAAATGCCTTTGGGCAGATAGCCTAGTACCTACCTATAAACCTATATAGAACTTAAGATATGTCTGCTCAAGATGATACGCAGTAACAGACTAAGAAATGTCTGTGCCTTGCAGTCAGAACAGACACATACTTACCATGTGTCTCACTGAGATGGGTTATTCTGTCTTGATGGGCCTTATGATTCTCTGTTATCTGTGCTGCAAATGTACAGTAGAAAAATAAATATGTATGAATGATAGCAAATTACTCCAATGGCTGTCTAATTAATGCCATATCATAGACAGGTTAGGAATCAGTTTATGTACACAATTGAGTGGTGTTTGCAGTCCTAAATTCATCCTCCCAGCAGCTAAGGAGGTCCCTCTTGTGATTCTTCATGTCACTGTAGTGGTGAAGAGATTGCTCCCCACTTCATGAAATACCATTTGCATTGGAGATAGCTTTGGCCAACACATTACAAGCCTCAGCCTTATACTGAGACCCCAGATACTCCCTTTGCAGTAGCCTCTAACTATAGCATTTCACAAGAAGTGCCATAAAAAATCATGGACTACTCAACACCCTACCTTCTGCTTCTAAATGGAACACCATCCCTACTGTTGCCAGACATGTCTGCAGCAGTCAAGCTAGAAATATGGGTGTCGATTGAAATGTAATTCAGATCTTGCATTTAACAGCTTGCAAATAAAGATGCACAGCCTTGCCAGCTACATTTGTGCAATTGGAAGCACAGCAAGGGCTTGCCAGACACACTGGCACTGAGTACACCAAGAAGCATAGAAGGTGTTAAAAATGGCAGTGTGATTTGGTCATGTATGATGATCAAAGTATTCAGACATTTTCCAATGTTAAAACCAATATGCTTTATGGTTGGTTGGAGGAAAATTTACATGACTTGTGACATATTGGCATGTTGGGAGTTAGACACTAGTAAGACCGAGAAGTAAGAAATTGGAATTGCGCCCAAGAGAAAAAAAGGGTAAAATGTTAAACTTTTCTCATTAACTGTCACTGATTTAGGAAGACTTACTTGTTAACAACATGGTAATTAGAGGTATAGTCATTTAAGAGTGACTGTAGACACACTTAAGAGATGCCTGTATGTCTATGATTTCACTTAGTCATGGGACTGCATTTCTATGTAAAAGGCACAATGTATATTTGCAAATATATCTCAGATGCATACAGTTGCATGACCTGAGTAAAACATGGTGGGTTAGATTACATGTATACTTCATAACACAAGCTAAAAAGACATACTTATATGAAAAATCCATAATTAGAAAAACAGTATTATGTACACCATACCTATGTATTCTGTATTCTACATTAAATATCATCATTGTCATGTTTATCCTACTTTGCACGCATTATATTGGGCTTCTATTGCAGTAATGATTCCTTTCTTGTAATAAACACAATCCTGATGCTCCTGCATTTTTCTGCAATACCCATAATCAAAATGCTGTCATAAATGGCATTCTGACATCCTGTGTAAAAGTATCAGTCAAATGGATTCAAACACTGCATCACATGTCCTCATTCTTTATGATCACTGCATTTACACCTTGTGCCACAGGCAGAGTTACCTAACAGGTGGAGTTTATTCACCGAGTACTATCCAAAGTGTTGAAGGTGGCTAATGGCACCAGCCATGTTTGCACAGCAGAAGGAAGTCTAAAATAAAATTTTCATTTTTTTCTCTTAGTTAACCCTGTTTGCATAATACCAGGTGGAATGTAAATGCAAAAGGCATTAGAAATGCACAATACCAGGTGGAATGTAAATGCAAAAGGCATTAGAAATGCACAATACCAGGTGGAATGTAAATGCAAAAGGCATTAGATATGCACAATACCAGGTGGAATGTAAATGCAAAAGGCATTAGAAATGCACAATACCAGGTGGAATGTAAATGCAAAAGGCATTAGAAAATGATCAATAAAATGGACCAAATTAGCACACTAAATGGGCATATGTAGAAAGGAACACAGCTGTTATCATATTAATAGGCTTCATTCATCCATTTCACATTTACTTGCGTCATCACAAGTAGCATTTAAGTTACACAAAACCAGGATTACATATAATGTCAACTGGTCAGAAAGAGGACACATAGAAAATGGAAGGAGGTCATTCGTTCTTGCCACAGTACATACAGTTGCTCACATCAACGTTTACAATATATTGTATATATGTCACAATAACAATTTGTGACTTACGGATTTATTCAGCATATATGACACATGTCCACATTACTCATGTTAATTTCATATCTTACAACATCCATAGCACATATTAATAGTAATGAGAAGAGATGAGTTTATAACAAAAACACCTATGTGCAATAAATTCACATTGACTACAGGCAAGATTTTTGGCATGTATCACAGACTACTTTTTTCAATTCACATACATCACTGGGCGTCAATAGATTTTTTGAATCCAGTCATAACAACATTTCTGTAAACTGGATTTCAACCCTGTATCCCCTGCCTTATTTCTAAAGACTAATCTCACATTCACACTGTGCCACAGAGATACTTGTGACAGGTGGCATTTATTCTCTTAATACTACCCAGAGTGCTGGCATCCAGCAAACAAATTACTACAGATACGAAAGATAACCACAAGGCATTCTTTAGCTATGTCAAGAATCTGCACAACAATACTCAGATGTGCTCTGAGCTACTGCACAACGACACCACTTATACTGAACCAACAGATTTTGCCTATATCTTGGCCGACAGGTTTAGTGCAAACTTTACCCCCCTTCACCCAACTAAAGGGCCCACCAAAATACCAGAGGAATGCCAAATCCCTAATATCATGGATGCACAGGTAGAAGCCGCACTGTCCAAAGCCATAAATACAGCTTCCATGAGACCTGATAATATACCTGGCTGCGTTCTACATGAATTACAAAGGGACCTGGCACCACACCTGAGTGCCTTGTTCAGCCACAGCCTCACTTCAGGCTTTGTTCCCACCGAATGGCACACCACCACAGTCATTCCACTCCACAAAGAGGGAGCGACTTCTGACCCTGGGAACTTCTGCCCCATCAGCCTGATTAGCCTGATCTACAAGGCCATAGAGAGCATCATTGTGGACCTTATAAATAGGGATATAGGGAACCTTCAATCCCTTGTCCCCATGCAGTTTGGGTTTGTGAAGGGCAGGTCATATCTGTTCAACCTGATAGACTTCGTCGAATCTGTCACCAGAGCAATCGATGAAGGCAAGGTAGTCCATACATCCTACCTCAATCTAGCCAAGGCCTTCAACACCATCCCCCACTCAGCGATCATTGATATACTCACTAACTTAGGCATTAACCCCTATGTCACAAGATGGGTTGCGAACTGGCTCATGGGCAGAACCTACACAGTGTAAGTAGCGGACTCCAAATCCGACTACCAGGCAGTTACAAGTGGAGTCCCACAGGGATCTGTTCTGAGTCTTCTCCTCTTTGGTATCTACATCTTTGAAGTTCAGGCCAAGACCAATGGACTCTGGTTAACCAAACTCGTGGATGACTGCAAACTGGGAGCTATTATTGGTTCTCAAGCTGATGTACAGATCCTACAAAAAGGCCTCACAGCGACCGACTGGTGCCAGAACCAAGGCCTTAAGCTCAATGCTAAAAAGTGCATCATCATCTCCTTTGGGAAAAACATGGTGCCCAAGAACTATCACATCGACAGTAGCCCACTCAACTCCCAAGGTGTGATAAGAGATCTAGGGATACAGGTAGATAGCAACCTCTCCTTCGACAACCATGTTGCCACAGTCATTAGAAAGTACCTATGTGACACACCTCATTACAAAAGGTTTCTCATCCAGGAAGAAAGAAGTCATAATCTCTCTCTACTCATCCCTCATTAGACCCATTATACAGTACAATGCCCAATTTGCCATGTACCTCACTAGACACCTACAACAACTGGAGAGGCCACAAAAATTTCTCACAAAGAGGATCCTAGGACTCAAACACATGCCCTATACAGACAGACACAAAAAACTCCAGTTTTACTCCGTCTCACATCACCTATTTAGAGGTGATTTCTGCTTGGTATACAAAGCCATGTCTGACCCAGTGTTACTAGACATGCTTCATCTGAAAAAGGCTCAGTTCCTCCACACCACTTGCTCCAAAGACCTCAACCTCATCACCACAATAAACAGAACCTGCTGGAGGGACAGGTTCCTAACCCAGAGATTTTCCCTACTCTGGAATAAACTCCCCATTCTTGTCAAGCAGAGTACTTCACTAGTCCTCTTCAAGAAAAATCTTGACAAGTGGATGGATAACAGGAAATTCACCCTGGGGATCAATTCAACAGCCTTGCTCAATAGGGGCACAAGGAACTAACGTCTGGCAACAGGATGACTGGGAATATTTATGGACTAGGCTTGTATTGGCTCCAGGCCCATTAGCCTAGTATTCAACTATGAAACTATGAACCTGCACTTGGCTTGATTGCACTACAAAAGGTGTCCAAAACTGATTTTGTTTTTTACTTTTTTCCACTGGAAGTGAACTGTAATTCACTGCTAGGGACTGTTGCCAATACTGAGTGTGCAATGCCAAATGGTGCACAAATGATGAAGATAAAGAAAAAAAAACAACAAAATGCTGAAGTAGATGAAGCATTATGAAACAAGTAGATAAAATGTACAGTTCTGATATTGTCTCAACTTTGTTCTCATTCAACATGAGCATATTCTCCTTAAACATCATTTATGTTTACACAAACACCACTAGCTTGTGATTAGAACCTCAAAACAGCAAAGCATTGTCAAGAGACACTTGTGATTCTTACCAGTATGTGCCGCACATGCATACATTTACTGTGAAGATAAAAATGAGATTGCATATAACCAAGGTGTGACATAGTATCAATTGCATTACAGGTGCAATAGAACCAAATTCTGTCATGTGTAATTTGCAGTTAGATGAGTGGATGGCTGTGATACTTGTAACAGGGAAGATAATATTTCCTCCCACAATATAAAAATAACACATTTGAAGACTGCAGATGTTTTCTTTTCTTTATTTTGTGATCATTCCTTATCTATGCTTCTTTAACAAGACTCCTATGTGATTTGCCCTGCAGTTGATATATGTTTCACGGAGTACTCTACTTCCTTAGAATTACAGACTCAATGTACTCAGAGGCAGAAACTGCTGTCATAAATAATTCATGCAAATGTTTTGAACGTTGTTCTCCTAAGTTAGTCAATGTAGTCATAAACTTTCCTGTAAGTCACATTTCTCTGACATACACACAGCAAGCGTACATCAAAGAAGACTGACAGTGAAAATCTGATAGATACTGCAGTCAGACTAGCCATTCACATTTGCAAACACTTAGCAGGTAACTCTTCTCAGTGCTTATCCTTGCAGACATAGGGTGTGCACATGGAATCATTAGGCTCTTACACCATGTTTACATTCCATGCAAATGGAGCAGATTTTGGAATTCATGAATGCTAATGAGTTCATGCCTCATTTGCATATACACAGTGTTCACAGGACTCAATTTGCACTTTATCAAGGTAATCAGGTAGGCAAGGTGTCACTCCTCTCCCTCTCTCTCTCTCTCTCTCTCTAACATAGATGACAAACAGGCGGGGTATTTTGTTTAGATGCTTTAATACATAGAAACACAGGATGGATAACAGCATCATAAAATACAAACTAACTGGCTAACAGACAGACCTTACATACATACATGCTTACATCTCAATGGCTTATTACAAAATGGCAGTCAGACTTGCAAGTGCTCAGTATTTATACACTTGTGGTAGCCCTTGGATAGCTTCTTAAAGGTATATACACACATATTGATCTACATCCTCCCTCTTAAAAAGATTGCCCTTTGTAAAAACAATATCAGAGTTAGACATGCACTACTATATGCATTAGAAACAAAACACAATGTTCATGCCCAGTTTGCTTCATATCTGTTACAGGGTTTAGAGATGTGACCATATCTCATAACATAACAAGCTGAACCAAATTAAGCAACAGGGACAGTCTTTCATGCACAACTCATATCAGTAATTTCTGGATTCATCACAGGAATGGGAATGTCCTGTTGAACTTCCTCAGGAATTAGAACACTGAGCAACTCACTCTGAGATAGAGTCTTTCTCACAGGCTATGTGCTGTGGTATAGGCTAGGACACCAGTCTCAAATCCTTCCAATTCTGCCTAAAGACTACTCCTTGTGATTCCACAGTGTATGATCTTGGCTCTGAGTGAATATTCTTCACAAAACCAATCCAATCATAACCTTTGGACATTTGCATCCTTACCACTTCTTCTCATAATAGATTGAGTGGTCTGCTGGTTTTATTGTAGTAGAACTTCTGGGTTAGGCATTTCTTCAACAGATTGGCTTTCACTAACTTGTTTTTCACACATGGAACAAACAATTGACTACTGATTGGTAATGTGGTTCTGCTTTGTCTTGACAGAAGTTTCTGAGCAGGTTAACCAAGATGTTTATCACAAGGAACATTTCTGAGATTCAAGAGACTCAGGGAAAACATCACTATTATCTTGTTTTGGCTTCTCTAGTAACTGTTTTGAACTTTGAACTGCACTTTCTGCCAAACCATTTGACTGTGGGTACTCAGGGCTACTTGTGACATGAGTAAAGTTCCATTCTTCAGCAAATATTTTGAACTGTTGGCTTGTAAATTGCAGGCCATTGTCAGAAATAACTTTCTGCAGACTACCATGTACTGTAAAATTATGCTTCACCTTAGTAATGGCTGCACTAAATGCTAGATTAGGAAGTAGGTCAATCTCGGATAAGTTGGAGTAAGAGTCTAACACTAAATAATGTTGAGCATTCCACTCAAAAATGTTGGTGGCTACTGTTGACCAACGTAGTTCAGGAATCTGCTTTAGCTGAAGTGGTTCCTTCTGCTGATGTGGCTTTGTACTATTACATATAGAACAAGATAAAAATGCTCTCTCAATGTCTTGTGACATAGAAGACCAAAATACTAGTCCCCTCACCCTTCTTTTGATAGAGTTGGATCCTGGGTGATCACGATGCAAGACAGTAATGTACTCTGGCTGCAAGGACTTTGGAACAATTACTTTTGGACCTTTCATAATGATACCTTTGTCCGACAAAATCTCATCTCTGTATGGAAAATAAGGCTGCACTTCTTGAGGTAAACTAGATTGCTTTGATGGCCATCCTTGATTGATAAAGTGGTTGACCCTTTATAAAACTGGATCTGTGGCTGTGTGATCTCTCAACTCATCAAGACATGTGGAAGAACAATTTCTGATTTCCATAACTTCAAAAATCAATGTTCTCATTTTCTTGTTGTTCTGTGGTGTTTCTGGGCAATCTAGATAATGTATCAGCAAGATAAAGAAGTTTGCCTTTCTTGTCTCAGCATCATATGTTGCAGTCAGGCTGGAGGTGAATGCATAAGCTTTTACAAGATAGTGACTAGAGGTTGGTGGTCTGTTCAATCTGAATAAGTCTAATATAAACATAATCATGGAGCTTCAAACATGTAATCACAATTCCTAAAAGCTCATTTTCGATCTGGGCATACTGCATCTCAGTGTGGGTAAGAGTTCTCAATGCCTAGGCAACGGATTGATCCTCTTGTAGAATGACTGCACCAAGACCAAATTTCAAAGCATCATATGAAAGTGTAACTGGCTTGCGAACATCAGAATATCTGAGAGTTGGTGGACTAGCAATACTCTGTTTCAGAACTTCAAATGTTCTTTATTGTTGCTCTAACCAAGACCAGAATACATGTTTACATGTCAGCTCTCTCAGTGGTGCTGATATTTGGCTTAAGTCTGGAATGAGCTTGCTTAGGTAGTCTATCATGCCAAGAAAACATTGCAGGACTTAAACATTGTTTGGAGTTGGCAACTTGAGAAAGGCTGTTTACTTTGAAGGATCTAGTCGTAAGCCTTGTTACTCATCTGGTCAGGATAAAACAAACAAGCAGTTGTGAGTCAAGTTCAAGCAGCTTTACTACCCACAAACACATCAAGAATGAGGCTTTGTAACTTAGACTTAAACTTATAAACAGACTGACTACCACACTCATACATGTTAACACTCTTGCTGTTCTCTCAAAATGGCTCTGCTGCCTGCACGTGCTCACTATTTATATGCACATGCTTACATCTGGAAATGCTTCTTAAAGGTACGCACACAAGCTCTGTTTTGCATCCTCCATCTTTGAGAAACAGATCATATACTAAATGACAGTATTGAATGACATGCAATTCACCCAAAAGATCTTTTCACATGCAATTATACAGAACAAATTCTTTGACATGCAGTCATACAAAATTAGACGCATGTAAAACAATCATGTCCAGTTGCTGTGTATTTTACACTAGGTCAAGAAATATGACCTGATCATGTAACATAAAAGTCAGAACTAGATCTAGCAACAGTGTCTGTCTTCAAGAAATGTTCAACTTTGGGGACAAGCGGGACATCATCAGAAACAGGAATGGGTACTGAGACTTGTTCTCTGGTCTGAACATTGTCATGGCTGCTCTGAGATCGAGAGTCTGTATCACAGGTATGATGCTGTTATATCATTTCTAATACAGGGAGGAGATGACTTCAGTTTCTCCTGTATTCTATAACCTCAGATTCCACTAAGTAGGATCTCGGCTCAGCACATATACCTCTCTCTTGACCAATTCGATGAAAATCTTTTGCAGTTTGCATCCTCACTGTCTCTCCTTCTTTTAACGGATGAAGAAATCTGCTCATTTTATCATAGCTGGACTTCTGAGAACAATGTTTCTTAAAAAGTTGGGCTTTGATTGCTCTGTTGTTTTTAGCATTAGGCACCAACATACTAGAACTAATAAGCAAGGTTGTTCTGGTTTGCCTAGATAGAAGTCTCTGAGCAGGCGAGCCAAGTAGGTTGTCGTGGGGTATATTTCTGAGATTAAGTAAATTCAAGAATATATCAGTATTGTCACACTTTGACCTCTCTAGTAATTGCTTTGCACTCTGTGCTGCATGTTCATCAAGGCTGTTTGACTGTGGGTATTCAGGACTACTAGTAACATGGATAAAGTCCCACTGTTTTGCAAATCCCTGAAACAATTGACTAGTAAACCGAGAACCGTTGTCAGAAATAACTTTGTGTGGACTATCATAGATTGAGAAATGACGTTGCATCTTAGTAATAACAGCACTGGTTGTTAGGTTGGGTAGCAAATCAATCTCAAACCAGTTTGAATAAGAGTCTACCAACACTAAATAATGCTGACTGTTTCACTGAAATATGTCAGTGGCTATTGTTGACCAAGGCAGTTCAGGAATTTGCCTTAGCTGAAGTGGCTCTTTTTGCAAATGTGGCTTAATATTGTTGCATACTGAACAAGAAGAAAGCACTTTATCGATGTCTTTCGATAGTGAAGGCCAAAATAGTAGCCCTCTCACCCTTCTTTTGGTAGAATCGGAACCTGAGTGGCCATAATGCAAAACCTGAATGTATTCATGTTGTAAGGAAGTAGGAACGATACCTTTTGAACCTATGAAAATGATACCATCTTCCATCAGTATCTCATCTCTGTATGGAAAATAAGGTTGTACTTCTGGTGGTACACAGAATTGCTTAGATGGCCATCCTACATTGATGATGTGGTTCGGCTTTTGCAAAATTGGATCATTCTTTGTATGATCTCTCAGCTCATCAAGTCTCGTGGTAAAAAAATTAAACACTTCCATGACATCAAAGTCAAAATTCTCTGCATCAAGCTGTTTCGTGGTATTTCTGGGTGATCTGGATAATCAGCCAAATAAAGAAGTTTGCCTTTTGTATAGACCATTTTGAAATTATACTTTTGCAATTTGAGCATCATTCTTTGTAGTCTTGCTGGAGCTGAATGCATAGGCTTCTTTAAAATTGTGACTAGAGGTTGATGATCAGTTTCTGTCAGGATAGCTCGGCCATAAATACAGTCATGGTACTTCGACCATGCAAACCTAATTGCCAAAAGTTCCTTCTCAATTTGACCATACTGCATCTTAGTTTGGGTAAGAATTCTAGATACATAGGCAACAGGTCTGCCCTCTTAAAGAATAACTGCACCAAGACTGAACTTTGAAGCATCACAGGAAAGAACTACTGGTTTGTGGACATCATAGCACCTTAATATAGGCGGGTTGGGAACTTGCTGTTTGAGGTTATCAAATGCTCTCTAGTATTATTCTAACCATGACTGGACAACATTTTTGCATGTCAGCTCTCTTAAAGGCACTGATAACTCACTATAGTCAAGGATACATTTGCCCAAATAATTAACCATACCAAGAAATTACTGAAGGGCTTAGAGATTGTCTGGAGCTGGCATCTCAAGAATGGCTGCTTGTTTAGAAGGGTTTGGTCATAGGCCTGTACTGGTAAATAGATGACCTACATAAGTAACTTCTGTTAATCTGAATCTGCATTTCAGAGAATTGAGCTTTGAACTCACTTCACGCTCTCTGTCCAGAACTTCCCTGAGGTTTCTGTCGTGCTCTTCTTCACCATTGCCTCCAGCCAGTAAATCATCAACTATTATTGCACATGGGTAGCCTGAAAACATTTGCTCCATTGCACATTGAAAGACTTCCCTGGCAGAATTTATTCCAAAGGATATCCAAAGGAATCTGTGTCTAACAAATGGCGTATTGAATGTAATCAGCAGTGAAAATTTGCAATCAAGCATTACTTGCCAAAATGAACTCTTTACATCTAAGGCAGAAAAAACAATGGTATTTGGCAGGAGAGTGGCAATCTCCTTGAATGTATGCATAGGATGATGAGGTCTTTTTAATGCCTTGTTCAAGTCTCTTGGGTCAATGCATATTTTGATTTCATCTGAATTTTTCTTATGAGCAGCTACCATGGAAGACACCCACTCACTTGGTTCTGTGATGGGACAAATCATACCTTGCTGCACCATTTAGACTTACTGGACCTAGACTTTGTCTTACATAGCTATTGGAACTCTCTTTGCTGGTTTGACCACCTTACTGACCTGTGGGTCTACTTTCATGGAGTACAGAACTGGAAGTTTGCCTAACCTGTTGTTGAACACATCAGCATACTCTGAGAAAATAGCGTCACTGAAGCTAGAACTGGGATATGTGCTTACATGATGGAGTTCTTTGGTAAAAGAAATCAGTTTCATTCTCACACTGTTTTTGAGACCTAATAATGACAGCACAGGTCTTCTGACTACATAAAATTGCAAGCTGTAACTGTTCCCAGCTGAATAGCATGAAAGCACTACTGAGCCTTTGGTTTGGATCTCTTCACCTCCATAAGCAACAAGCTTTACACAATTGGCTAAATTAAGTTGCTTACTATCCCTCACTTTAGCAAATGTTTCTGCCAACATTACATTACACTTTGAGCCAATGTCTATTTTGAGCTCTCTGGGCTTGCCATTGATCAAGACAGTGCAAAATACTTCATATTTTACCAACAAATCTACTGCATTAACCTTCTCAACGACCACTGATATACCATCTACATAGAAAGTAGGGTTGCAGCTTTTTACATGATCAACTTTCTTTTTTGAATGACCTTTCTTAATAACTGAATGATGCTTGCTTGATTTACAAAACTTCTGAAAGTGATTCCATTTTTTACAGGTGTGGCATTGGTGACCAAATGCTAAGCACTTCTCTCTTTTAGACTTGTGATTGGCCCCACAATTATGACAGTTAACAATAAGACTTGACAGGAGTTTTGCTGTCTCTGACCCTTATACTGAACTGAGCATGTCATTTTTACTGAGCTAGTCTTGGAACTTGCTAGAAAGTTAAGGGGTTTCCCAGGTAGACTCTCAGGGGTTGCAGCTGCCATGTCTTAGGCTTGTTTCTGCTTGCTATGTCCTGCATGTTGTCTATGCTTGTTTAGAGGCTGTTGAAATTATGTTCTTATCCCTTGCACCCATACTTGTGTGTCTTTCTGTAAGAAAATCAAAGATGAGCAGATGGATAAAGTGAAGAGTAGCAGCAAATGTCCAAAACAGTAATAAACAAGCACCCTTCACAATGCAAGATAATTTATTCATTAACAAAGCTTTCAGACATAAAGTCTGAAACACCGAAGAAGGACTTTATGTCTGAAAGGTTTGTTAGTGAATAAACTATATATATAGGTATAGGCATATAGGTTCATACTAGGCTAACTGCCCTTGCGAGCCATTTTAAGCCTAGCCAATTATCCCCTGTGAGATTCAAACTCTGTACCTTGTGTTCGTAAGGCAAACACCTTAACCATTAGACCACCCTCCCAACCCCTTGCATTGTGAAGGGTGCTTGTTTATTACTGTCTTTCTGTGAGCTCATGGATTTGACAAATGTCTATGGGTTTGCTTAATGTTAAATCACTGTCACGAAGCAAAATCTTTCTCACTGCAGCACTGTTAATACCACACACAAGCCTGTCCTTTATTAACTCATTTTTCCAAGTCACCAAGTCTGCATGTTTTGGCCTTATTTCTCAAGTCAGTCATATAAGCTGCAAAAGCTTCACCTGGCTTTTGGTCTCGTGTATAAAATAAGTACCTCTCTAATGTATCATTTGTCTGGGGGTTGCATTTCTCTAAATTTACATTTGAAGCACTCTGGGTCCTCTTTTGATTCAACTGGTACCACAATATGGCGGTTTCCCCCTCTGCTGCATATACTGCTGGTGCATACACAAATGAACAATCTCTTTCAATAGCCTCTCACCTAGCAAAATGAATGCCCTCGTGCATGCATCTTTGTCAGAAAAAGCTGCATCTATGAAAATATTGTATTCTTGCTCAAATATTCTCGAATTCTCTCCTATATTATGATCAAACACAAGTGGGCTAGGTCTGTGAAATGCCTATGCCATATCAACATATAGTGGTAAAGGTGCTTGAAATTATGTACAAACGTGCACAAACACACACACACACACACAGACACACACACACACACACACACACACACACACACACACACACACACACACACATATATGCCAGAACTTTATGCCAGTACTTGCAGTTATGCCCAACAACACAACACACTCTTTGAAATAACTGCACTTTGACAAATAAGTCTCTGTAGCACAAGAACACTTTGAAATCACTGTATTTTGTGAAAAGACTCCTTATCAGTGCAAGAAATACTTCAAAATGACTGTACTTTGTGAGTAAACTGTACACAGCAGAAAAAGCTCAGAGAAAGAAACACTTCAAGATGAATGCACTTGGCAAATAAACTGTACACAGCACATGAACCTTTTAAAATGGCTGTTCTTTGTGAAATAACTCTGTGCAGTGTAAGAAACACTTTGAAATGGTGGCACTCTGCGAATAAATGCACACAGCACAAGAGGCTTTTCAAAATGGCTGTACATTGACTGAACTTTGCAATGTAACTGTATTTTGCACCCACAAAACTCCTTGAAATAATTTCACCATAATAAAGCACACACTCTGAAAAAACTTGCACACTTTGAGATACTTCGAATAACTCTGGTTATGCTTTGAATGGCTTTGGTCAATGCAAAATAGCAGTTTGCGCCCAAACACATTCTTTTACTAAAAACATACTGTTGCCTTGTCTTTAAACTTATTTTGCCCTTTTAGTGTACTCATTATGCCCTTTTAATCTCTAATCATGCTAATTATACTTTTCTTGTGCCCGTTTTTCTTCAAACACGCTTGTTATGCAAATCAAAGGTAGTTCTGAGCCACATATGAATATCTCTACTAGTTTTATAAAATATCATACTTTTGAACATTTTGTTTAATTAATAATGTGTTTTTTGCCTTTTGTTTGATTAATAATGTTTTGTGCTACTTGTTTGATTAGTAATTCGTTTTGTGCCTTGCAAATGCTCTGTGTCATTTTCTTTGCCAAATAAAGCAATTACAGCACTAATGAAATAATAAACCCAGAGTATAATATTCTTCATAAAGATAGAACCTCCAGAAGGGGTAGGGGCATAGCAATACTATTCAGAGACCATCTCAATCTTAGCCATCTTAATATAACTATCCCTATCTTTGAAAATTCAGATCTCATCTTTACCAAACTAGAAATAAACCCCAAAAAACATATCATCGTCATCAGTGGCTATATTCCCCCAGGCAATAATATCCCTACTATTGAGCACCTACTCCTCTGAGTCTCCATGTCCCTCCCTCATGAAACAATCCCAATGGGAGACCAACCTAGACTGGCTAACCTGTTCATCGCAGAACCCAGTATCCCACATAAATAAACATCACAATCACCCTCAAAAGTACTGGTCTGCAGTTAACAATATACTTCAACCAGATAAGGTAGGCACCCCAACCCCAACATCAACATCTTGCTCTGATAACATAGCAACACAATTCAACAAATACTTTACTAAAACTATCCAAACCCTAGCTGCCTTAGAAAACACCTCCAATACTTCTAATAACCCTATCCATCTTTCAGCACAACACAGCCACATCCTGGCTAACTCTACTCTTAGCACTACTAACCAAATACTACTATTCAGCTTCATTAACCAAAGTCTACTCAGTTATTGTCAACTATTGTACCTGCACTCAAAACATTTATACATTAAATAACTCCTACTCTCTTTATCTCTCTGAACCGTGCAGAATCATGCATGAGTCAGACCTACCCACCTCCAGACAACAGTATGTTTCCAGCATTTAGCATTTTACATATGCATTGGGAATATCTCAAAATATTTTTTTATTTATTCTAGCCACTAAACTATTTTTCCTATGTATCTCACCGTGTATCCATTCTTACTTTAAATAACAATCTGCTTGCTCTGTTGTAAATTACATCTATTATTACCTGTAAAAAATGTGTTTTTCTTTATTACTTTAATTGTATAAACGTATATGTGCTTATTAAAATTTGTAAGTCTTACTACCTATAATTGGAGCTTTTCTCCCCAGGCTTCCACTGGAAAAGGATCTGTATCCAATCGAACTTCCTGGTAAACAAATGTTAACTAAATAAATAAATACATAAATCATTTGTGCAAGGTTTTTGTTACCTTAAGTTTGTTTCTGGCCATTTTTTGTTAGTCTGAGCTCTGTTTCATTCAACCAGCTTAAGCTGTCTTCACCTTCACCTCAGCACCTTATGGCTTGAAGAAGTTGCTCTGTTAATCCCGGTTCTGATACCATGTCTCTTATCTGGTCAAGATAAAACAGACAAGTGGTTGTGGGTTCAGTTTAAGCAGGTTTATTTCACACAAACACATCAGGAATGAGGCTTTGTAACTTATAGGTTCATAGGTTCTTAGGTGTTTACTAGACTAAAGAACACAAGGGCCTTTTTAGGCCTAGCCATGCATCACAAATCTCTGACAAGTTCTGATACCCTTAATAAGTGTAAGCAAGGGCCTGGGAGATGAACCATTTACAGGTTACCTGTTTGCATCAGAGACATATATGCCAAACCAGGGATGAATTTCCAGTTTCCCATCCAATTGTCCAAGTTGCACTTGAATTAGATTAGGGAGGGACTCTGTTTCACATGAATGGGGAGCCTGTTCCATAGACATGTTAATCTCTGGGATACATACTTATCTCTACCAGCAGGTCCTATTTATATCACAGGCAAGGCTTAAGTCTTTAGAATGGGTGATTCTGGTACTGTTTGTTTTGTGGATATGCAGGAGGTCCATAAGAGTGGGCTTTGACAATGCCCTGTATGCCAGGCATTGATCTCCCCTCAAAAGCCTGCAGGAGACAGAATATAGAGATAGGGCCTTGAAGTGGTCTGCATAGGGCATATTACTTATGCCCTGTATTCTTTTAGAGAGGAACCTCTGTAGACATTCCAGTTGTTGGATATGCCTGGTTAGCTACATACCAAAGGGGGAATTGTACTCAGTGATAGGTCTGATGAATGCCAAATACAGTGGAACAATGACTTCTTTGGACTTAAATGCCATACCTTTGTTTATAAGTTGCACAACATAGAATGATTTCCTCACCACTGTAGACACATGATGATCAAGGCTAGATTACTATCTATGTGTGTCCCTAAGTCCCTGACTACTGGGACAACTCTAAGGGGTGCGTTGTCAATGTGATAGTTACCAGGGATGGATGACTTCCCAAAAGATACAGTGATGCATTTCTTGGCATTTAGTTTTAGTCCATGACTCTGACACCAGTTGTTTGTCTGTGTCAGCCCCTCCTGGAGAACATTTGTGTCTTTGTGAGATTCAATGACAGCTCTTAATTTGCAATCATCTGTAAATTTAGTCAGCCAGAGACCACTGACATTGGCCTTGACTTCTGAGAAGTAAATGTCAAAAAGGAGTGGTCCAAGGACTGATCTCTGAGGGACTCCACTTGTGACTGGCGTCTTTGAAGAGGTGAACTCTCCAATTATAACTTCCAGGGTCCTTAAATAAACTTATAAAGAGACTGACTACCACACTCATACATGTTAACACTCTGGCTGTTCTCTTAAAATGCCACTGCTGCCTGCACGTCCTCACTATTTATATGCATGTGCTTACATCTGGAAATGCTTCTTAAAGGTGCATACACATGCTCTGTTCTACAAGCCTGTACTGGTAAATAAATGACCAACATAAGTAACTCCTTGTAACCTGAATTTGCACTTCTGTGAATTGAGCTTAAGATTCACTTGACATGCCCTTTCTTGAACTTTTCTGAAGTTTCTGTCATGCTCAGCTTCACCATGATCTCCTACTACTATGTAGTTGACTACAATAGCACAAGGATACCCAGAAAACGTGCTCCAATGGATGTTGAAAGATTTCACTTGCAGAATGTATTCCAAATGGCATACTAAAAAAACCTTTACTTGACAAACAGAGTACTGAACATAGTGAGCAATGGTAATTTTCTGTCAAGCTGAATTTGCCAAAATGAACTCTTTACATCTAAGACAGAAACAAAACAGTGGTATTTGGCATCAAGGCCGTGACTTCTTTGACTGTGTGCATTGGATGATGAGGTCGTTTTAGTGCTTTGTTCAAAATTCATGGATCAATACATATTCTGATATCATCTGAGATTTTCTTATGAGCTACCACCATGGACAATACCCATTCAGTTGGAGTTGCAACTGGACAAATCACACCTTGTCATGCCATTTTATCTAGCTTGGCTTTGACTCTGTCCTGCATGGCTATTGGAATTTTATGTGCTGGCCTGATTACTGGACTGATTTCTGGGTCTAACTTCATGGAGTACACAACTGGAAGTTTGCCTAGTTTGTTTTTGAAAAGATCAACACAGGTAGACAAAATGTACTGGGAAAAATTAGAGTAGTGGTCTTTTAAGCTAACTTGGTGGACTTCCTTGTTAAATGACAACAGTCCCATTTTTAAACTGTCTCTGAGCCCTAATAATGACTGGAAGCACTACTTGACCACATAAAATAACAAGTCGTAGCATAACCCAGCAGAGTAACATGAAAGAACTACTGAGCCTTCAGTTTGAATTTCTTCACCAACATAAGCAACAAGCTTCACACACTTTGCCAAATGAAGCCTTTCACCATGACACACTCTTGCAAATGTTTCTGTTGATATAACATTGCACTTGGAACCTGTGTCAACTTTGAGCTCTATGGGTTTGCCATTTATCCAAGCGGTACAAAATACTTCATTCTTTGCCCTTAAATCTACTACGTTAACTGTTTTGTGAAGCACTGACACACCATCCACATAAAAAGTAGGGTTGCAAGCTTTATAATTGATCGACTCGTTTCTTAAACTGTTCCCTTTTGATAAAAGAATGTGGGCCTTTTGAGTTACAAAAACTTTTGAAATTATTCCACTTATTGCATTTGTGGTATTGCTGACAAAAAGCTCAACATTTCTCCCTTTTCGATTCATAACTTCTACCACAATTACAGCAGTTGGCAAAGAAATTAGGCTGGGGCCTATTCTTTGAGTTTGCAGTCTCACTCTTAAGCTTTACTGAGACTGTGCAAACTCTGGAATTTGTTGGAAAGCTCTGGGATTTACCAGTGAGTGTTGCAGGGGATGCACGTGTTGTCATGTTCTGGGGCCTGTTTCTTTTAATAACCTGCTGTATACTATCAACATGAGCTTTATCACTGTGCCTTCTAGAGCTATTCTCATTTGTAAGCATCTTTGTGTACTTTTCTGTGAGCTTGTTTATATGACAAATCTCAATAGCCTTATTCAAAGTTAAATAACTGTCAAGAAGTTAAATCTTTCTCACAGCGTCATCTTTAACTCATTCACTCCAATGGAGCTCATGAAGTTTGCACTGTAACTTTCAGTGGGCGGAGCCTAAACCTTTTGACAGAATCAAATTATGTCCTTACATTTCAAACAGATGTTCGTATCTCTGTAACCATGAAAGAAGTATAAATGGCAAACTCTTCACTACAGATTATGTTTTTAGTGGTAGTATTCTTTAGATTCTAGGTCTTAAACCAAATTGTATAAGTCACAGTAAACTCAGTAACTATTACATTTGTAATATTTTGTAAACAACTTGTAATATCTTAGCAACCACTCAAGTTACACACATACTGTCAGCAGTATTTTATTCGTCTAGCTGAGAGGTTTCATATGAGGCTAAGGAGTTCTGTCTGTGTTACTTGGTTGTTGAGATATTTAGACAAATCTGAAAATTATATCTATAAAAATTAATATCATAAAAACAGCAATCAATCTATATTTACCTGCACTTGATAGAGGTCAAATCTTAATGCAGTCGAATTTGCTATTGTGTAAGCTTTAAGATGAACCCCAGGATTCACTAATCCTCCGTGTAAGACTAAATAAGTCTTACACAGAAACTGCAGCCTAAGAAGATGACGTCAGCGCATCATGCATATTCATGAGGGCGCACTGACTCAACTCTAAGGCTAACACGGAGCATGTATGAGTGCAGGGGGCATGTCGGACTGCCGAGCAGTCCAAATATCCACGCCCCTGCAAGGCCCTAAATCTGCAAATGCCAACTGACATGAGCGAGTCTGCTCAAATGTGTATATACCCAACACTACACTGCCCCACAGTCTAAATCCCTGTACAATTATAAAATGTAAAACTTTTATTTTTTTTTTTATTATTCCCGATATAGCTGCTCGTATTTGCCCGTGTTTGCGCGGGTTCACCCATTGCTTAACTACAGTTAGCAGTTTAGACATTGAAGAGGATAATAAACTACTTATATGCAAATTAAGCCAAATAGCAATAGCGTAGTGGTAGAGCCTTCGCACAAAGAGGAGGCATTCCTGGTTCGAGTCCCACCACTCCACTTTCTATTTTCTGTATAGAAACATAATTCCTGACATTCATCTTTTAAATCTTAGTAAAAACATTGAAATGGCCTATGTAGTAGTGAACGATATTTTATATAAGAAGGTGAATTAGTTATGCGTACTGATGAATGCATAAGTAACGTATCTTAAGCAATGTGAAGCACTGCTAAGCAAAGTTTACCAGTATTAAGCACATTTAAGTATAATTGCTCATAGCTTAGCACTGTTTTAACTAGTGTAATGGCTTTGTGAGTAGCTGTGCATCGCACCAACTAGTGCAAACAAAACATGTTTGCGCGTAGCTGCGCACCGCGCTAACTAGCGCAACATTGGGCAACGTCGGGCAATGTCGGGCAACATCGAGCAACGTCGAGCAAGGTTGGGCAAAGTTGAGCAAAGTCAGCTAAACACAGCCACACCTCCTAGCTGGTCAGGCCAGTAATAAAATAAAAAGCAATGACAGGCCTCGAACCCGGGATACTGTACACCATAATCAGAGTACTAAACCACTAAGCTATGACAGCTTTTGATATTCATGCACTATCAACACACACATACATATTAATGAAAGTTTACCCAGTGCTAAGCAGGTGTGCTTTCAGCTGAAATTTTTCAAAACCAGCCAATCACAAATAAGTGCGGGAAATGAGGCATATTTAACCTCCATAGGTTGGAATACTTGCCATAACTGGTTGTAGCTCCCATCTACAGGCAGCATGGCTGGTGTTGGAGAGGGCTCTCGCTTTCGAGTGCAACGGTGGGGCATTGAGGAGTCAAAAGTGATGGTTTGGCTCCTCGTCCATAATCATGATGCCAGACTCCTGCGGGGCCAGTTCCAGGGCACTGAATACAAAGCAGAAGCCTGGAACCATCTCGCACATGATCTTACAAGTGCCACAGGCATCCCTCGGACTGGTGAGCAGGACAGACACCACTACGCAGACCTGAAGAGATGCAAGCAAGACCAACTGAACCAGTAGATACATGAGGCCTGTGGGATGCAAAATGCACCACTACTGAGTAGGTAGCCATGGAATGAAGTATGTATGAATTGTTATTGTAGTCGATATTATGGATAGGTATATGTCTCAATATCACTTCATTTACTTCACAGCTGCAGGTGTCCGTGCTGCGAATCAGCAAGCCTATGCAGATAGGCTGCTAAGGCTGCGCCACCAGGCAGGTTTGTAATTATTCTGCATGTATTGTTATATAAAATAAGTGAGAGAGCCTGAAAAAAAGTGTTGTAGCCCAATAATAAAGGTATAATAAGTCTTGAATAACCCATCTGCATGTACTGTTTTGTAAAATAAGTGAGAGACCCTGAAAAAGAGTGTTGTAACCCATTAATAAAGGTATAATAAGTCCTGAATAATTTCTCTGCATGTATTGTTATATAAAATAAGTGAGACAGCCTGAAAAAGAGTGTTGTAACCCATTAATAAAGGTATAATATGTCTTGAATAAGTCATCTGCATGCACTGTAATATCAAATAAATGAGTGAGCCTCTAGAAAAGTGTGTAAAGTAATTAATAAAGGTATAATTCCTGGAGTGTGTTCGTGTCACTTTCTTCAAAATGTTGTTGTACTCTTGCATTATAGAAATAGTACTGTTGTATTAAGCGCTGTCAACCTACACTTGGGTAGGCCCATAGAAAGTGGATGAAGGGAGTGCCAGTAGCTGTTAAGTATATATACAGTCCTCAAATCTTGGTTCATGGCTGGCATGTATAGGTAAATCTGGCACATGAGTAGCTTGTTATTGTGTTCCCCAGAAATGTCAGTATGCTGCTACAAATGTAGGGGGCTGTTAAAATATAACTGATAATGTCACCTGAACACATCCAGATATGTAGATATATAAATATAAATAAAATATATAAAGACTTAGCAGTAACATCTGCATCCTGGACAGTTTGTATATATATATATATATATATATATATATATATATATATATATATATATACAGGTCAGGTATATAAGGAACTAGCAAAACCCATTTCACAATTTAACGGACATTGCCTAGTGTAATAATACATGTAGGGGATATATACCTGCAGTCAATAGGAATGTTGTGTAAACTATAAGTACATATAAGTTATTAATGGAGGTATCTTTTTACACCCTTCTGTATGTGCATAAACAATGCAATTCCACACCTCATTGGATATGTCTAATCTCAAAACATTTGTTGGGACATATGACCTATTGGTTTATAAATATCTGCATTACCTTTGATGCATGTGCCCTGTTCAAATACCACAATCTTGGTGGCCTGTTGCCACCAATCAATCCTGCATACTGTTGGAATGTCCACTGCTGTTCTATATATGCATGTGTTATGCTTGCTGTTCAACTGTTGGAACTCTGGTGTGTTGGGTTAATTGGAATATAACTGCATGCTGTTACAACTAATTTGAAATCCTGTTGGCTGTTACCAACCCATATTGTCATTAAATCCTCCTAAACATAGAACGTATGGGAAGGCCGGTCCCAGCAGACCCACCTGTCCCACCTCAGCTGGCAATGGCATCTGGCACCAGCAGGTCCGGTGCCCAGCCTGGGACCTCCTACTCCATTGGCCCTGAGCCACCTTCGGGTGGAAGCGCTGCAGGGGATGGGGCTCATCCCCCCCCTGCAAGCGTGACCATAGAAGGGCCACCTATCACCATCTGAATGGTCCAGGCTGTGGTGCGTAGGGAGATCAAGCGTTCAGTCGATGATCCTCTACGCTAGCTTGAGGCACGTGTGGCATGACTCACGGGTGAGCCTGCCCCTCCTACACAGCCCCCAGCACAGCCACCCTCTGGGCTGTGAAGGTGCAGTGGTGACTGCCCATGGGTGGGGATCTCAGTTCCACTGTTGCCATCTGTGGGCTCATGGGCTTGCGATTTCCAAACATCCTTCCCCGTCAATGGTGTTCACCCACCACATGTGTCATATTCCGCCCCTGTATGCGTCTTGTTTGTCTTGTCTGTTTACCTCCCCAACCTACCTCCGCAAATATACCTACTGTCACTACCATACATTCCACTCTCACCTGAAAAAAAAAAAAAAGGCAATCTGCTCCCACAAAAAAATTATGCCCCATACATAGCTGCCCATTTTGCACACATGTCTGCTGGACACATAAACTGATATTTAATTGGCAGTACAACATACTTTTTTGTCCTCACCCCTCTCAAAGGGGTGGAAGGTTTCAAATTTCCCTCCAAATTTCTAGCATATGCACAGCTGTTGCTGTTAAAGAAATGGGCAGCTATGGACCTTCCCTACACCCGTCCTGCACAACCAGAGCTGTTTTCCCTACTGTCTATCCCTCTTTCTGCCCCTTTTTCACCACTTTCCTATCTCCCCATTTTCTTTTCTTTCAAAGAAATGAGTGCGAGGGTTAGCGGGAGTAAGCACTTTTAAGCAGTACTTAGCGGATTTGCGTGAGTGTGCACGTGTGTGCGCTTAGCTAAGTATTGCTAAGCTTCACGCAAACCCGTGCAAACCCGCTTACAACTGCTTAAAAGTGCCTTAGTCACCCTGCATGTGAGGGCCCTTGTTCTACTCAGCAGAAAATAAAACACCACTGTCAGTCTCGAACCCCGGACCTTGGACACACTACACTGCATGAAGTACCACTAAGCCACAGCAGCTATACAGGTTGTTGCTGAAATATATATATATCATGCATCAGAATGAGTGAATGTAAAGGAAAGATAGGAATGCCATAACAAAAAACCTGTTATGTGGAACTTTACCAGCAGTTGTTGTGGAATTGCATTACATGACTGTGATAACAGAACCGGACATCGTAGCAGTAAATAATGTTACAGCAGCACTTTACAACCCCCCACACAGTATTATAGCTGGACAATCCCCACACAAACGTACAAAATACCTGTGTGTTCAGGGTCCAGCAAGGATGTAGGTAGGCATACTCAGTACTGGAATTGTCCAGTTTTCATGAGCATCCTGTGCTAATGTCAACAATAAAAAAGCACAAACTGTGCAGAAGTGAGTACATTAATATTCACAGTATAGCAGTTCACAAACAGTTCATGTGCCAAATGAATACATCTCAATAACTACATATGTATGGCAGCTAATTTTATAAGTAGAAAATAAACTACATACTTCCATGTATCTTGTGTTAGCATTTGTAGGGGTGAGTACAATTCTACACTGACAACTGTGTACTGGAAGTGGCAACATTCAGGTCTGAGTACAACATTCAAATCACTGGTTACACCCCTAGCTTCAGATATAAGAAGTATACCAACCTTCTGACTTACACAACGGTGTCCACAGCAAACAAGCGTGGGCCTTACTTTGGAAAGCTGAAAGGGCTACGCCTACCTGACTTAGCAAATTATAGCATTGAGTTGCTATGACAGTGAGTACTGCAATTACCACACAGCAGGCTGCATGCAATTACCAAATGGTGGCCACCAATTGGTGCAGAGGCCATCACATGCACATGTGCAGATACCTATAAAAGCAGGCTGTACTTACTGTCCACATATGCAATCATCTCATTGCAGCTACGGAGAGAGAGAGAGAGAGAGAGAGAGAGAGAGACAGACACACAGACAGACAGACACTGGCATCTACAACAACAGCAACAGAAAAAAAAGATATTAAAAAAAAATATATATATATATATATATATATATATATATATATATATATATATATATATATATATATATATACATATATATATATATATATATATATATATATATATATATATATATATATATATATATATTAAAAAAAATAAGATTAAAAAAAATACAAAACACACGGAACTGACAAATACAAACACATACAAAGGAAAAGTATGTAACAGATATGTATTTACTTGCATGCAGTAGATGTTTTTGAAGAGTACTCTACATACTTTGAATCATCCATATGTGGCAGCAGTACGTATCGATGCACAGATTCCCTGCATAACTACTGCCATTGAGAAATCAGTGTGTAGCTGTGTGCAGTGGGATATGACTGTGACATATGTAGTTCAGCATTAAATGTCAAACATCTGATCCATGTTATCTGTGTTCTGTATGGTAGTATGTACAATGTCTGTTTGGGGGAGTAGCACATACAGTTATATAAACATGGATGTGACAGAGTAACAAATGCATGATAGTCATATTAACGTGTAGCTTAGCATTGGCAACAGCTGTACCAGGCTAGTATGCTAATCTAGCATTTGGAGCTATATATACACCCTCTAATATTACTGTGTGCTCACATGTGACACCTGTTCATGTTGTAGCAAGGCCCAACAGGTCAGCCGTGAGGTCCACGGACTTACAACAGTGTGGACCTTGTGTGTGTATGGCACACACATACGGAGAGATCTGTCTGTGTCAGATATATTAGCATCTGTACATGTGCATAGAGCAAGGGACATACTGCAAATGTTTGTGAAGGGTGGACATATATATATATATATATGTGGGTGAAGGTTGTTATGTGCATATTTCTATGTAGGTTGTAGTGCATGGCAAACAAGACAGCATACAGTGCTGGTATATGACATGTGGTGGTTAAACGCTGTGGGTATGATTTGTCAGGTTTGCATTGTTGCAGCCAGTGAGGACTGCTAAAGCTACATGGGCTGAGAACACCTTCAATGCATTCCGCACAACACTGTGCAATATTATTACATAACTGTATACCTCACAACCTTTGCATAATCGATATTCCCACCATGAAAGGTGGACTGTATATGTGCCTATATGTATATCTATATGTACACCAATGGATGTTTATATGTATGTGTATATATATATATATATATATATATATATATATATATATATATATATATATATATATATATATATATATATATATATATATATAGAGAGAGAGAGAGAGACAGGGTCATATTTACTGCGACAGATGCCTGGTAACACAGCCATGGACTCAAGCTCAATGTTGAAACTGCATTGGCATCCCTTCTGGCAAAAACTCTGTACCCATGAACTACCACATAGGTGGTAGTCTACTTAACACTGAAAGTGTGATAAGAGACCATGGGACACAGGTGGACAGTAGTCTCCCCTTTGATAATCACAGTGCCACACTAGTCATGTAATCTGTCTATGTGGCACACCTCATCACAAAAGGTGTGTCATCCAGGGAAATATAGGTCAGTGTTCCCCTGTACTCATCACACATAAAACCCATTGTAGAGTACAATGCCACATGTGGTATGTACCTCACAAGACATCTACAGCAACTGGAAAGGCCACAGACATTCCTCACAAAGAGTAATACCGGCCTCAAACAGATGCCCTATACAGACCGTCTCACAAAACACAGCTAGACTGTGTTGCATACCGCCTACCCAGAGGTGACCTCTGCCTAACATACAAAGCTATGTCAAACCCAGAGCTGTTGGACATGCTCCACGTAAACAGATCAAAATCCCTACGAGCTACACACTCTAGGGACCTAAACCTTGTCACCTCAATAGACAGAACATGCTGGAGGGATAGATTCCTATCTCAGAGACATCCCATACTATGGAACAAACCTCCTATCAGTAGCAAACCAAGCTCCTCATTAGCAGTCATCATGAATAATCCTGATGATTGGATGGGAGATAGGAAATACACACCAGGAATCACCTCTGTGGCTCTGCTGGACAGGGGCACGTGAAATTAAATTACATGTGTGTCAAAGGCCGGGGTAGTGTATGGCTAGGCTTCTACATACCCTAGGGCCAATAGCCTATTACCTACCTATGAACCGATACACACCCACATGTACTTGCAATAATTGCTATGTGAGGTTGACTGAGTGTGATGGTGAATGTGTTGGTGAATGTGTCGAGGTTCTGTAAATGTGTGATAGCTTAGTGAGAAACTTGTTCTGTCATGCTATTTTGTGTTCTAGCTCTGATCCCAGCAAAAGATGTGTATGCTATTGCTAGGCAGAAAAAGCAGTATGGCATACGGTCTGACATAGTCCCTTGGTGTGGACTGGGGTGTGCCATTGTAGGCTAAAGCAGTACATGTATGCTTATTGATTGGTACTGCTGGTGAATCCAAATCACGTATGAACTGTAGTACTACCTGAAGCTGTAGGCCTAAACATCACAATATGGTGTATGTCCACTATGCTTGGAAACACTGTTATCTGTGTTCCCTGTAGTCCTCACAGATTACATACCTCAGGCATAATGTTTTGTAAGTACTGACACACAGTACTGTATGGTACACAGGTAAAGCTCATCTGGGTTGCCATACCTTTGTGTCTTGTATGTATGTCTGATGTGTGTGTGGGTATGCCTGTAACATGCCCTCGTCATATGTGTGTTACAGGATATAGGTGCATATCTAGCAACATGTATAGTCTGGTACAGCAGTATGCCACCTGTACTAACGAATGTGCACATAAGTTAGGCAGGGATTTGCCACCAACAACTAGTGTGGTATACTGGTAATACTGTAACTGGACTTTATAATCATTGCAATGGATGACATATTTCTTTATTCATTAGCTTGATATATAACTCCTGTGGCTAGGTGGTGCATTGTGTCGCATACAGTGTGACATGTACTGTTGTATAGTCTTACATACTGGTTTCTCTTTGTTGCTGTGCAGAACATGGTTTGATATATAGAGCATGCCAGGCACTGTCAGGCAGTTGTAGTATGAGCACTGATATGTGGTATTGAAAGTGTGTATCCTCTGACAGCCAATAGGATGCTATATATGACAGTTCAGTGATATCTGTACTTTAGAATGTTAAGTGTGCCACATGACTTGCTCACACATATTGTTTCATTGTCTTCCTGGGTCATGGCCCACCATCACAATCCGACATATAGCCCAGCCGAGGATGAGCAGATAACAACCAGACTGGTTCAGCACTATGCCTTGCTGTTCTCAAGAACCAGCCAGAACCAGCATGAGCAGACTGCACTGTGGCAAGATGTTGTCCGTTGGGTAAATGACATAGGCATGCATAACCGGACATATGAACAGGTACACCATCACTGCAGTGATTTACTTAGACATGTCCGGCAGCATGTGTCTGATGTCTGTAGACAACAGCTTGCCACAGGTGGTGGGGTAGCCATCCACCCCCCCTCAGAAGAGTGGAGAAGCTGCTCCTCAGCCTGGTGGCTCCTGGCCAACAACAACAGCAAACATGTATCATCATGGAGGCCGGAGCCACTCAGCGAGTTGACACGAAGCATGCAGGTAACACGGCATATCTGTAGACTACTGTTACCTCTATTGGTAGATCATGCATATGTGAGATGTGTACTGTGTAGTTAGAAGATGTGGAGCCTGGTGTTGTGCAATACTGATAATTTGGAATATAATCTGTAGGCCTGTGACTGTCAACCATTGTACTACTGTAAGATTGCAAACCCATAGTAGCAATGCCACAGTTGTTGCCACTGACAAACTGTCTCATAACCTTGTAGGTCCCTCTGGTGTGACAGCAAGGCAGCAGACCCATGCTGGTGAGTGTGTTCTACATTTAATATTGCATAATATATGTGCATGTCATAGGTGAGGTGTAGGACATGTACATGTAACACACCTACGCATAATGCATGCTGTGCATGTTTGCTGTGAGACTATGCACATCCCAGTAACGTGAGTAGCTGCCTCAAACACATGCAATACACAGAGTATCCCACACAATTATGGCAAAACTGTAGTGGTCATTGGATAGGCAGAGTCCATACACATGCACACAACATACACAACATTGTCATATGCAGTACACGTTAATATGCTACACATGGCATATTCAGACACCCGCTGTAAGGTCACACTCCAGTATCCCAAATGTCATCCACACAGCACACATAATATACCTGAGGGGTAGAGGCCTATCATGGGGCTGTGTGGCACTCTGAAATGCATAACACATTCATATTAGGCAATGCTCCCTATTGGGAACCTTACAAACCCATGTAACAACTGGCTGTGAAATGGTGAATGTAGCCATGGTACTGCAGTTCAGGTACAGCATGCTAGGTGCCAGTATGGCACACATTAGTAGCCTTAAGTGACCACATGATGCTGCATGTTGATGGCTCATGGTACTACACCCCATCCAGTTACAGTAATCACAGTACTACACATAGCATTCATTGCTATGCACCTCACTGTTGTGTGTGTGCACACATATGCACCTATATACAATATGCATAGCAATCACCATTTGTACAGTGTGACATATATATGTTTTGTAATGCTATGGAGTGTATAGGTCACATGACACACATTGGGTATGTGTGATGTTTAATGTTGCAGTTGTGTTGTAGCATGCCATGTCATGGCTGGAACTGGCATGTACACAATATGTCCTACACTCACCATAACCACTGTACAATGGCTATGTTGAGCAATGGTATTCCATCAGGTATACATGCACCACTCATCCTGTGTGTATACATAACAGGCATGTGCTAAACCTGTGTCCACAATTATCTGATAAAGACACAGATGCTCTAATCAGAAATGGATATCTATGTGACGCACAGATACACATCCAGCCATGGTATGTATACCTGTGAGTGATGGTGCACAGAACATTGCAGAGCTTTCAATACTTGCACAGCAATGTTGTGTCCATGTACACATTGAATTCCAGGGTGAAGCCAATCACTGAACAACAACACACATGCATCAGAGCCATGTATACTGTTATTAGCAAGGGCTGTCTACACTCGCACTGCATGCTGTTGAGCAACACACCTCCCGCATGCTGACACATGTGATATGACTGTTGGGCTTGTGATACTGCACCCCACCATCAACCGCTATTGAGTATGTTCTGGATTGCTGGTGGTGGTGTGTGTGTGTGTGTGTGTGTGTGTGTGTGTGTGTGTGTGTGTGTGTGTGTGTGTGTGTGTGTGTGTCTGTTTAAGTGAGGAGTGTATTTGTGTGCATGTTTGCATGTGTGCATGTGTGCATGTGTGCATGTGTGCATGTGTTCATGTGTGCATATGTGCATGTGTGCATGTGTTCATGTGTGCATGTGTGCATGTGTGCATGTGTACATGTGTTCCGACATCATGTACAGGTCGTGAAGAGTGGTTCCTGTCTTCCTCTCACAGGTGCTGAGGTTGGGCTGGTTCACTGCAGCAGGGAACCTGATGTCACTGAGCAAAATAGTGATAATGAGGATAGGTGTGTTGAGGCACATGCATGTTTGCCAGGGTCTGTCAATGGGCCACCGATCGACAGAACACAAGTTTCCACCATATCCATTCACACAGTCATACTGCCAATACATCAATCACCAATGCCCTTAGCTGAGGGACAGTGTACAGTCAGCATTGGCGAGGACAGTGTGGTATCTATGGCACATGCATCCCGACACAGCAGCCATACCCAGATGTCTGGAACAGTACCACAAAGGCAGATGTCCAGGGGTTCTCGTCAGAGTACTGCTGCTCATCATGCCCCTGGCAGACGTGCCACAGGTCTTACAACCTCACACATGTTCCAGACTGTCATGGAGGCACCGGCACGTATGGAACGATACACCAGACAGGGACTAAGGGCACAGAAGGCACATAACACCGCTGTAATTGACAGTATCCGTGACCTAGCAGGTGCCATCCATAATTACACTGAGGTCACTGATAGACATTGCGGTGAGACATTAGATGTCCTCCGCAATGTCATGTCCATGTGTCAGGAAATTGCGGGACAGTTGAGACATCGACACAGATGTATGGCAGCAACATCAGCAGCGGGCAGTCGCTGCAGACGTCCCTCAAGTCACAGCTGCTCCCATAGTGCCAGTACCAGCCCCAGCAATGTTGGGGGTGGGCTGTCCATAGACCGTCCAAGAAGACCATGTGCACGTGGCTCTGGACAGTCCCAGCAGGGACCTGGGTCCAGTGTACATCTGTCCACCTCTGAGGATAGTACCCAGTCTGGCTTAGTACCCAATACTGTCAGTAGCACACCTGCCAGGCACAGGTACCATGTCCGTGGCCAGAGACGGTGATCTGTAAAGCCTGGCAGGTACAGTCTGTGGCTGTCCCACAAATCCCCATATATGGCAGCCACATGGTGGAACTGTGTGCATGCAGACACACACACACATAAACCAGACACCTAGGGCTAACACATACCCGCACACATTACATCAACATTGGCCCATAGCAGTACTCTTGGCCCTCACACACACACACACACACACACACACACACACACACACACACACACACATATATGTCGATTGTATGGCTCAATGTAGGCCTCTGGCAAACCAACAACACACCCTGTGCATATGATGAAACCTGTGCCACCTCCTGTCATCTGTAACATTGATGCAGGAACAGGCTACCATGGTGCTGATGCACAGGGTGACTTTACACCAGTATAGCAATGTTAGCATGTTGTCAGCAGTAGAGTGTAATGATATCCTTGAAGGTGTAGCTGAGCAGACATGATGAATTAAAGCTATGATTGTCAATGTAGCATTGTTTACACCAGTGTTAGTTCCAATAGTGTATTGTGCACCCACGTGCCCCTTGGCTAATGTGTGTAGTATTGGCAGCATGTGTTAGAGAGTGGACAGTACGTGTGGGATGTGTGTAGCACAGATTTGCAGGTGTACATTTGTAAACATGGTGGAGGTGCACTGTCTACATGTACGTGCATAGTGGACACATGGGCAGGGTGACACTCCATAGTTTCTATTGGTGGCCAGTATGCATTGTACTACACACATTTTGGAACTTGAGTACACATGTGTGTATGACACGGTTTGACACTGCACTGTGGGTGATACTGTTATTATCTGTCATTGTTTTGCATTCTGGTAGTATACATAACCTCAACAGCCTGACCATAAACAATTGTTAGATGATGTCTTGACAACTGACACAGATGTAGGACACACAGTAACATTTGGATCCTTCAGGTACTATACTATGCCAGTAACCAGTGGTATTCACCTGCACCCATTCCTGAGACCACTACTGTTTGGCATATAGCTCTCTTAGGTACAAGCAATCACAGTAGGGATATGTCCGTCCACGTCTGGAAATGCATACTGTGCCTATGATGCATTCTCCAGATGACACACACACATCCTCCACAAGGGTATCATACAGACAGATACCTGTTGTCAAACCCATGCTGTAAAGCTATAAGCCAACCAAAGCATAGTCATCCACCTTTACGAAACATAGTATCCCCACGGTACCACATAGGTAGTAGCCACCAACATGTTGAACAGGTTCCGGTGTGTACATGCAGCCAAGTGTTACGTCATCTCTACTTTGGTACTCACATTTCCAAAGGTATTTTGAAATCCCTCGCTGGATCACATAAGCAATAAGGGGGTCTGCATGCATATCCACAAAGGTTGTTGTACGCCTATAATGAATAGTCATCATTGACAGACTTTGCTGCATTTGAACAGGTCTGTAATATACTTCAGCCATAAACCCTCACTCACACAATTCAATAGAAACCGTAATGAGTGTGTGTGACACAGATGACCTAGGCCAGGGATCACTGCAGTGGCTGGCCTTAAAACAAGCATACAGATGTGACCTATGGTCTGGAAAGTGGTAGCACACTCTGGCAAAGATGACAGATGTGTTCATGGAGAAAGCAGGGTTCCCACCTATGAAATAATTGAGGTCACATGTACATATATGTATTTGCCACACAGCTACCTGACATGTGCAATGCACATACTGTTGTCATACTGATATGTCATAGAGTAGTAAAAGCAAAACCCACGACACATTGACCAACGGTGTCACACACATAGAGCACACACACACACACACACACACACACACACACACACACACACACACACACACACACACACACACACACTCACCAAGTGCAGGATTCTAACCCCTACCTAACTATTTTATGATAATAAAGCAGTACACATTAACACGGCGTGCTATACACATTACTGGACATTTCCATTTCCACAGGTATATTTGTAGGATGGTGACATCATCAGACTTGACAAAGATAAGTATACCACTTTTAAGGTGTTTTACTACTCTCCAAAAATGGTTGCTCCTCTCCAAGGAGATCACACACACAGTTGTCAAGAGCAGGATGCAAACCCCTACCTAACTACTTCATGATACTAGAGAAGTATGCATTAACACAACATGCTATACACATTACTGGGAGGTCTCTTTTCCACAGGTTTATTTGTAGGATGGTGACATCATCAGACTTGACAAAGATAAGTATACCACTTTTAAGGTGTTCTACTACTCTCCAAAACAGTTGCTCCTCTCCAAGGAGATCACACACAAACACACACACTTGTCAAGTACAGGATTTAAATCCCTACCTAGCTACATTATGATACTACAGGAGTTCGCATTTACACGACACACTATACACATTACTGTGAGTTCTCTTTTCCACAGGTATATTTGTAGGATGGTGACATCATCAGACTAGACAAAGTGGGTTACATTAGGTGACATTAGGAGGGCTACATAGAAGGAATGTCTAAACACTTTGGCCATGTGATCATCAAAGGAGAGTTTAATATCTACCTGTGTCCCCAGGGCCATAATCACTTTCTCCGTACATACTGGATTACCACCTATGTGGTAATTTATGTGCACTTTGTTTTATCCAAAGGGGATGACTATGCATTCTTTTGCATTCTGCTTGAGGGCATTGTTTTGACACCAGGTATCTGTCTCTGTAAGACCCTTCTGGAGGATGTCTGTGTCAGCCATAGAGTTGATTATGGACCACAGTTAGCAGTCATCTGCAAACCTGTTCAGCCTTACTCCTCCCATGCTTGCCTGTACCTCTGAGCAGTATCTACTGAGCAGGTGGAGTCCCAGGACCAAGACCTGTGTGATGCCATTTGTGATTGGTTTAGAGTCGGACATGGCACCCGCAACCCTGAACATGTGTGTTTGATCTGTGAGCCACTTGGCCACACATCCTGTGACATAGCTGTTAATGTTCAAGCTGGTAAGCTTGTCCATGATGACAGTGTGGGGAATGGTGTAGAAAGTCCTTAGAGAGGTCCAGGTGGCCTGTGTGGACTACTTTCACCTCCATCTATGTCCTTGGTAACTGTTTCAAATAAGTCAACTAGGTTTAGGAGGCAGGATCTGCCTTTAACAAGGCCAAGTTGGGTAGAGTCCAGTGTCTGGAGGTCCCCAATGTCTCTGTTTATGGGTTCCATGATAATTTGCTCCATAGCTTTGCAGACCAGGCTGAGTAGACATATAGGGCAATGGTTTCCAGGTTCTGTTGTGGCACTCCCTTTGTGGAGCTGGATGAATGTTGGTGTATGCCATTCTTTGGGTACATAGCCTGTGGTACGAATGAGTCTGGACAGTGAATGTAGGTGAGGGTGTAGTTCCTTTTGGGGCTGGTGTAAGATGCAGCCTGGGACACCATCCAGTCCCATTGATGCTGTGTTCTTAGCTTTGGAGAGGGCTGTCTTTACCTGCATGTTTATGAAGTCTGGGGCTCTGCATTCTTCTGGGATGGACACAGGCCCTTTTGAGGGTGATGGGGAGGAGTTTGCACTGAACCTGTCCCCCAGGATGTGGGCAATGTAAGTTGGTTCAGTGTATTTCTTGCCATTTTTCAGTAACTGACAGCATATTTGGAAGTTGCCACCTACATGTTTGGTATAGCTAACGAATGCTTTGTCGTTGTTATTCTTACATTCCTTGGCAATTTGTCTTTAGAAACTGGCCTTGGATTATTTTATGAGTGATCATTGTTTCTTCCTAATAATGATCAGTGATGCCTTTCCTTTTGTGAAGTTTGCTCTATCATGTGTTCGTTTCCTCCTGCTGTTGTCTAGCTTATTTATGGGCGACGACCAGATTGGTTTCTTATTTTTGGAGGAATGCATCTTGGTTTTATTTGGGATGTCTCGATCAATGCATCCCTGTAGATGCTCATAGGATGCACTTGTAAATAATTCGGCAGATTGTATAGCATTATCCTATAGCAAGGGGGCTTTGGAACTTTCCATTTTGGTATTGGGAAGTGTGCAGTTTGCTTTTGAAAATGTCTTCACAGTGGTTTCATTGACTGGGGGCGGGGTGAGATGTGGATGTCCAGTGTGATTACTTTATGATCTGATATTACCAGCGAGGTTATATCTGTTGTGGTATAATGGTACCCCATGTTGGTGATGATCAGGTGCAGTATGTTGTCACCTCTAGTGGGCATGGTGACCAGCTGTTCCAGGGTGTTAGAGTTTTTAACTCTAGGAAACATTGGGCAAAGGACGTTATACACTAGTAATTCTCCCACTCAATGTTTGGGTAGCTGTAATCTCCTCATATAATGGTGTTTGATAGGACCTTTGTATTTTCCACTGTTCTCAGGAATACTGAGTGAGGTTCCTGAGACAAGGTAGGTGATCTGTAGCAGGCTACAATCTGATAAGCAGCTTTGCCCAATTTTAGTTGCACTTGCATGGTCTCCAAGGCCTCATGCTGTGCCACTAACCTGAAGGTGTGGGTATCCATAAGGTAAATGGATACACCTCTACCTTTGGTATTTCACTTGTGGTTTTGGGTCCGAAGATCAGAGGGAATGAGAGTGTTTTACGTGGAGCATGTCCAACAGCTCTGTGTTTGACATAGCTTTGTATGTTAGGCAGAGAACACCTCTGAGTATGCGATATGCAAGGGAGTACGGCTGGAGCATTTTGAGAGGGTCTGTGTATGGCATGTATTTCAGGCCGCTAATGCTCTTTGTGAGGTATTGCTGCTGGCTTTCCAGTTGTTGTACTTGTCTTGTGAGGTACATAGCTAAAGAAGCGCTGTACTCTATTATGGTTCTAGTGAGTGATGAGTAGAGGGGAACAATGTCCTCTTCTATTCTGCATGAGACACCTTTTGTGATGAGGTGTGCCACATGGGAGGATTTTCTGACTACTGTGGGGATGTGATTATCACAGTTGTGTCCACTGTCCACCTGTGACCCAAGGGCTCTTGTCACTCTTTCAGTGTTAAGTATACTACCGCCTATGTTGTAGTTCATGGCTACAGAGTTTTTAACAAAGGGGATGACGATGCACTTTTTGGCATTGAGCTTGAGCCCATGGCTTTGACAACAGCCATCTGTCTCAGTGAGGCCCTTTTGTAGGATGTCCACATCTTTAGTGTTTACAATTATGGCTCCTAGTTTGCAGTTATCTGGAAACTTCAGTAGCCACAGACCTTCCATGTTAAAGTTTACTTCAGGGAAGTAGATACTAAACAGGACAAGACCCAGGACTGGGCCCTGCGGTACTGCACTCGTCACTGGTCCAAAGTCATACTTGGAGTCTGCTACTTTCACAGTGTGTGTTCTGTCAGTAAGCCAGTTGGCAACCCATCTTGTGACATAACAATTTATACCTCGTTTAGTGGGTTTATCTATCTTTGCAGAGTGTGGGGTGGTGTTGTAAGCCGTGGCAGGATCTACATAGGCTGTGCGAACCACCTTACCCTTGTCTATGATTTTGGTGACTGCTTCAATGTCATCTATCAGGTTTAGGAGACATGATCTGCATTTTACAAACCCAACATGGTTGTGGTCCAGGGTTTGGGGATTACAAATGTATTTTTTTATAAGTTGTATGATGATACATTCCATGGCCTTGAAGGGCAGGCTCATCAGGCTAATGTGGTGCTAGTTCCTGGGGTCCGTGGTGTCTCCACCCTTGTGTAATGGGATAACTGTTGCTGTGCACCATTCAGCTGGCACAAAGCCTGAGGTGTGGCTATGACTGAACATGGTAAGTTGGTATGGTGCCTGTTCGTTCTGTAGTTTGTGTAGAACACAGCCTGGGAAGTTATCTGGTCCCATGGCTGCTGTGATACTGGCTTTGGAGAGTGTTTTTTACCTGTGCAGCCGTGATGACAGCAACTTTGCAGTCTTCCATTATAGTGATGTGCTCTTTCATGGGTGAGAGAGGGATAAAGTTAACACTGATCCTATCTGCCAGGATGTTGGCAATATCAGTTGGGTCTGTATATTTAGTGCCATTGAGCTGTAACTCAGAACATATCTGAGTGTTGCCATGACATGGACCTGTCTGTTGTGCAGAGATCTCCTGAGTAGACAGTATGCAACAGAGTACAGATTGGGTTAAATTCAGTCTTGTTGCATGGGGCAACTGTTTGAGGCCAGTAATCCTCTTGTTGAGGTACTTCAGTGGTCTTTCCAGCTGTTGATGGTGCCTAGTCAGATTCTTCGCAAGTGTGTTGTGGTACTCTCTGATGGGTCTGATGACTGATGAGTAGAGGGAACCTCTTTTGACCTCCATACACAGACCTTGGCAGGTTGTGTGAACACATAGCATGATTTTCTGACCACTTTGTGAATGTGTTTCTGGAAGTAGAGATGACTAACCACATCCATCCATAGATCCCTTATTATCACCTCCATATTTAGCCTAAGTGTGTGAGCATGCCCAGTATGACCTTTCAGTATGTTGTTGCCTGACATTTGCTTTGTTTATTTAAGTGTGTGAGCATGCCCAGTATGACCTTTCAGTGTGATGCTGAATGAAATCCACTACATTTGTTGAAGTATTTGAGCACGCCCGCTATAGACATTTATACTATATGTGTGTGGAAAATCAAGTTGTATTTTTACAGCAGAGCTAACCTTTGTGTCATAAATCAACAGGGATCATGCTGTACCTGCAGGGCTTCCATGAGACACTTTGCATAGAATTATCAACATTTCTGCCTATGGGGGGGGGGGCAGCTATACTTTGTACATTTCTACCTGGGGGACACCTGATTGTTACTGTGGGTGTACATAGGATGAGGGCTTCACCTGACACTTATACACATTTGCTGGGCCTGCACTGCTATGTAAGGTACTCCATTTCAGTCTGTGCTGTTGCCTATTGTACTGGCTTGAGGCATACTACTGTAGTACAGATCTTAGCGTCCATTGTCACGTATATTAGATTACGACTTCATAGCCTACCCAACCCACATCACACCGCTTGGCCTGCTGTTCTCTGTCTGAATAGGCCTGTGGGGGAGGTTACCCATATGCCTCTTTGTGTTTGCATTAGTGTACAATTGTCCTGCTGTGTGTGTGCCAGTGAAATGCTGTCATGGCTTAGTGGTTCAGTACTGTGACTATAGTGTACAGTATCCTGGGTTAAAGCCATGTCACTGCTTTTTATTTTCATGCTGGGCAGACCAGACTGCTTAAAGAACAGTAAAGCAGATATAAGCATGTTTACCTGACTTTGCTCAACTTTGATCGACTTTGCCCGACCTTGCCCAACATTGCTCAACGTTGCCCGACATTGTACTAGTTGGCGCGGGAAATTTTGTTTACATATACTAATTAGTGGTAAAAGCTGCCTAGCACTGCTTTATATTGCTTAAAACATGGCAATCGTGCTTCAGGTGGTGCTTCAGGGCTGCCTATGTCAGATGCACATAGTACACTCCCTATACATGTGTCAAAACAGGTAGTGTCAAGTTAGGCATCCCTTTTATTTTATGTGCAAGTCAGAGAGAGGTATCATTTCCAAGGTTCCTACTGAGCCAGTGTATGTGCTATGCTTTGCCTCTTTGCCAAGGCCAAGGCATACTGGGCATGCCTCCTTCTGCCTACTGGGCAGGCTCAGGTTGTTCTTCCTCTGAGTCATGCTTTGCCTGTGCAGGCCTTGGCAATGGTGGGGGACTGTTTGGCCCTGCCCCATGCCATTCCTCCTGCAGCTGTTTTCACAGGATCATATTGTGTAGCATGGCACATACCATGACAATTTGGGTACATGTAATTGGTGAGTACTGCAAGGCTCCCCCAGATGTGTCCAGACACCGGAACTATGACTTGAGCATCCCAAACACACGCTCGATTACATTTCGTGTTTGTGCATGTGCCTCATTATGGAGTTCTTGTTCAGGTGTGTGTGCATTTCTGATGGGTGTCATCAGCCATGGCTCCAGGGCGTATCCAGCATCCCCCACTAGGTGACCGTCAGGAATGTCCCCATTGGCAAATGTCTGATACAGCTGCATCAGATGCCAGATATGGGAATCGTGGTAGCTTCCAGGGCAGTCAGCACACGCATTCAGTATTATGCCCTGGGCATCGCACACGACCTGGCAGTTGATGGAGTGGAAGCCCTTGCGGTTGATGTAGGCCCTACCCTGCTCACCGGCTGGTGCGTTGATGTGTATGTGCGTGCAGTCAATTGCACCCACTACCTCAGGGTATTCCGCTATTTGCTGGAAGAGATGCATATTGCTGGCCAATGCCTCATGGGAATTGGAGAAATATACATGATCACCGACATGTGCTGACATGGCATTCAGGAACTGGTGCAGTACCCTGGATGCTGATGCCTGTGAAATCCCCATCATATCACCCGTTGGTCTCTGGAAGGTACCTGTTGCTAGTATTCTTAGGCCAACACATATCTTTGGTTCCACTGGGATGGGTTCCTCTCTGTTGGTTCTGTGTGTGAGGTGTGCCCTGCACAGCTCAACAATTTGCTGCAGGAGGTCTCTGTCCACTCTATAGTGCTCCACTATCTCCAGCTCATGTAGCCCCTGGTAGGTTACCCTGGGTCTGTACACTCTTCTCCGTCTCCTCACTGTGAGTTGTTCAGCAGCATTCACAATGGCACCACCCTCAGCATCTTGCACATGTTGCCTTATAATAGCAATGGCAGCCCCTAACATTTTTTTGTCTCAGTTAAGCTTTTTAAGTTTTCACTTCTCTTTGTATACTGCAGTGTTGCAGTGTTTCTGAGAAAAACATGGGGGGATGTTGTTTGCAGAGTTTTAAGTGCTGGGCTGGGCTAGTGTACTGCCTGTGTAATTGGCTGATTCTGATTGATTTCACCTGGCAGCTCTGCTAGTTCTCCTTGGTTAACTTCCTACTACTTATTTTCCTTCCTTTTCCCTTTCTGTTTCCACAGGGGGCAGTGACACACAAACAAGCGCAAACACGCGCACACGAGTGCACACGCGCACACACAGGCTTAGACAGGTGCACATCCATGCACACAGGCTTAGACAGCCTTACACAGGCTTACACGAGCACACACATGTGCACACAGGCTTAGACGGGTTTACAGGCGCACACAAGCATGCACACAGTGTAACCACCTTTGCAAGAAACTTTAGTGATATTCACAGCGTACACCTTCAGTTTCTGGGTTTCAGTTAAGACAACTGTAGACACGCCTCTTCCAGTCCTGAGTAATTCACAGCAAACACATGCCACTCTGCTCCAATAAGCTTACAGTCTTTCATACATACCCCCTCATGATGTCACCTATCTTCTACTGTACTACTCCCCTAATCCTACACTTACACTCTAGGGACATGGCTCACATGGCAGGGAAAATTGGGATTCACTATCCTTATCCTCATTTGCATAGGATTGCCTACTAATGCTTGGTTACATCTCTCAAACTGAGCTTCACCCCTTAGCAACGACTACTCAGTAGCCATGTTGTCTTCAGCCTGCCATTCACCTGCATGACAGAAGAATATTTTTAATAAGAATGCCTATTTTTGGCTTTCTTTTTTTTATTTTCTGGTTTTTATAGTGCCGCACGTTTGGGCGGCGCTGCACTATGCTTAAACATCGGAGATCTGGGAAAAAAATTGATTTTTATTAATTTGAAACAGATATAAATGCCAATGGCCTTATATTTGGCCATTGGCATGCTTCCTCAACTGGATGCATCCTTTATTTGGAGCTGTCATAGCTCCATATTGCTATTTGCAGAACGGTACTCCGTTACCAACGGAGTGCATTTCTGCAAATAACTCTACTCTTACTCGGACAGGTTAGTGTTTCCTGGATCGCAAATTTACATCATTTGCATAGCTTTCAGCAGCAAATGAGGTAATTTGCATGACATAACACTGTCCGTGTAAGAGTAGTTTTAGAGCTCTCATGCATGCCCCTGCTGGCTATTGCTGAATCCCTCGGCAGACATATTGCCTGTCTGGAGTCTTACTCTACTCTTAGACTCCGTGCAAGCCTTCGTGAATCTGGCCCGAAATCTTTTAAAATATTTTATATAGCATGGTTTAGAATTATTTATGCAAATATGAGCAAGCAATATTTGATGCCAAGAGGCGTCAGTAGGAGTTAAATGCAGATGCACCTGGAAGAGTCACTCAGATGTAATGAGTTAATACCACATACAAGTCTGTCTTTTATCACCTCATCCCTTAAATCACCAACCTGCATGTTTTAGCCTTGTTTCTCAGGTCATTTATATATGCTGCAAAAGTTTTGCCAGACTTTTGATCCCTTGTGTAAAATAAATGCCTTTCCATACTAACATTTTTCTGGGGGCTACACATATCTCTAAATGTATGTTTTAAGCACTTGGGGTTCTCCCTTGACTCAGTTGGTACAACAATATGATGGCTTTATCCCTCTACTGTATAGATAGCAGGTGCATGCACAAATGAGCATTCCCTTTTTCTGGCTTCTGACCCAGCTAAATTAAGCAGAATAAATGCCTTTGTATTGTCATCTTTATCAGAAAATGCAGCCTGTATGAAAATATCATACTCTTGCTCAAACAGTGTCAAGTTCTCAGCAATATTATGATCAAACACAAGTGCACTGGATTTCCAAAATCCATCTGCCATGCCTGCAAAGTATGAACAAACACACTAAAACTATGGCCCTTGTAATTATGTACAAACAAACTGTTCTGTGAGCTTGTAATAACATTCAAATGCACAATAAACTCTTTGAAATACTGTACTGAAATATGCTCTATAATGGCTGTATTCTGTGAAATAACTTTACTGTAACACTGCACAAACATGTACTTTATACACTTCTGATAACTCGAATATCTTTGCTTAATATGAAAAATACATGCTTTGTGAAAATGTGGTTTGTTTCCCCTTATTTTATTCATTTTATGCAATTTGAACTTTATTTCAAACTTGTTCTGTTGAAATTCCAATATTGTATCAATAAAGTACATATTGGTTTAAGTGAATCTTATTTAGAACATTCTGTATGCCTTGTTTCATAGTTTACGAAAAGAAACAGTGCTGAGCAAGTTTTTTAATCTCTGAAATTAATTTCTGACCTGTTTTGTGAAGTATGCACATTATAGGGATGATTCAGTCCTGTATATTCCACCAGTTCCAAGCAAGTGCCTTAAGTCATTTTAGCCATGCTGCCTCTAACACCATGCCCTTTAGACATGCCGCTTCTGACACCATGTCCTTTTAGACATGCCACTTCTGACACAATGTCACTCATCTTGCTCTTTAACATACATGACAAGCAGGTGTGGTATTTTGTTTAGGTGCTTTAATATATAGGAACGCATCAGGATGAATAACAGTATTTCAACTTCACTGATGGATGGCATATAACAATACACCCACAGCTTTACTGTCAGAATTGTTTACTCCTTGCTGATAGCATAGGAATATATATCAGTTATTTGTTTCCACTACAAATGCTTGTGAAGAGTGTAACATGACATTATGGAAACATTTATATACCCATCCAGCGTGTTATAGCAGATGTTGTAGCACTTAATAGGACTATCAGAGGTTTGAAGTTTGTAGCCACAAAGTGTGTTAAGCCTGTGATATATAACTGAATGCACTCTTCAGAGTGGGCATCCAGAACAGTTTTAGCCATTTGTAATGGAAAAATGTGCATTGTTTTGCTTAATGCTGCAATATGCAATCCAGTTAGAACCTGCTGTCCCCTATATATAAGATGTACCTTTTTCTTTTTTTGGGGGGAGGGTCTGTATTTGCATCTGTGCACTAATATGGACCTTTAATTTTTTAATTATTTTGTACATTATGAATGCATAGCATACGTTCATACATACATATTTGTTTTGTTAACAATCACTTGTGTGTTTATTATGTATTATTTGCTTCTTTTACTTTTCAGCTTGTATAGGACTATGGTTGCCAAGATGTCTGCAAACTGTAAAATTCCATTCAGTGGTACACATAATATAGCTATCATACAGTCATTAAGCTGACATGGCTACTTTTTCTTACAAAGAGGCAGAGGTGAGACCATATCTGGGGCCAGATGGTTAACTCTGAAAATAGTATAGGAGGCTATGGCTATACATATCAGAAAATCTGACACATGGCCAGTGACATAATAATGTACATGATATGTAGGGCATGTGAAATTGACCAGGGACACATGGCTGCAGGGTGTGGGGTCTTACAAATTTATCAAATATGATACATTAGAATTTTGTAACAATCCTTTCATCTGGTTAATAAAATGTACCTTGGGAGGAAATTCATTTTGGTCTTTAGGCTCTGCATATATGGAATCAATCTGTAAAAGAGTTAAGAAATACATTTTTAAAACTCCATTAATATCAAGATGGACATTTTGTTGCTGACCCATTGCAAACACTTATAGATCTAAAGAAACCCAGAGCAATGTTAAAATGAATTTATTCAAAAAGAATGGATTAGTATTATGGTCTGATTGCTCTGAAAAAGGAAAAGCTAAGTCATCAGAAGTTGGATGAATCTGTTAACTATTTAATATTACCCATCAGTAAGCAATTAAATGAATTTGTAGATAATATGAGTGAAGAGGAACAGAACAATATTCCCCCATAATATGAGTATATGGATGACATCATTGAAAGTAAATTGGCATGCAAAGGAAGCTTGTCCAAGTTATATAAACTAATTATAAATAATAACAATAAATTTAATGCAAAATTCTAGAACTTTTTAAAAAGTAATAGATTGGGTGACACAATAGATGATAAGAATAAAGTTTAGTCAAACTTCTTCAAGTTTATACTTTGAAGTTTTATGTCGAAGTACATACTTAGAATCTCTGTCACTATAAAATCTTTAAGTTTAGTAAAATGGTTTCTTCAGTTTGTTGATGTAATAAAGACATAAAAGCTGATTAGACATGTGTTTATTGACTTGGAAAAATTAAATGTATATTGCAGAGAGATAAGTATGTTTTTTAAGGGCTTATGGTCTGATAATTGTCTTTAACAAAATCAGCTATATTAATGAATGTTGCTCTTTTATATATGTAAAAGCCAATCAACAAAAATATTTTGGAATCTTTTGACAGTTGCTAGAAAAGTTATTACAAAGACTGGAAATCAGAGTCAGCTTCTATGTTCAATTAATTTTTAAATTTAACCACAATACTATGTAAAACTGAAAAAAAGAAGTGTTTAGAATAGGATCTATAAATCAAACTAAAATTTGTAATAGTTGGGATAGACTTGAAATGTTGCTTTTGACATATAAAGACTATTGATGTATTAATTGCATACGATTGCATTGATACTTCGTTGTATTCTTAATACTGTATACCATTATGTGATGTTGAATTTCTTATTTTCTGTGTATATATTGTAAATATGTTAAATTAATAAAAAAAATCTTAAAACAAAAAAAAAAAGAAAGAAAAGAAAACATCTCATCTGTGAAACATTCCTTCTCATGAAAGTATATATTCAGATACATATACATGCAAAAAAGTGGACTCATTGGGATCAAGCTGTCATTGTTCTATGAGAATAGATTACATTTCTGGTATGTTTTAATGATGTAATATAAATGCTAAGGCTTTACATTATCTGTAAAAGGATGTGTAGTTAACTCATTATAGCTGGATGACATTTGTAGGTGTTTCTGCTGTTGCATCTTACTGAAGCCCCTAGGTGTCAAATACTGTTTGTTCATATTGACATTAAGAATTTCAAAAACATGTTACAAAGATGTAAAAGATTTAATCTTAAAGCTTACATAATGACAAACACAACTGCATTGATATTCAACCTCTGTCTAGTGCAGGTAAAGAGATATTAATTGATATTCATGTAATATTTCATTATATTGTCATAAGTATCATGCTTTTCTAAATATCTGTACAACCAGGCATCACACACAGATCTGCTTAACCTCCTTTGAAAGCTCTCAGCGGACTGAGCAAAGGCCTACTAATGGTATGCGAGTAAGCAGTAGGTGTGTAATTTGAGGGGTTGCTGAGATACTGTTAACTTGTTTACAAAATATTACAAGCTTAATAGTTTCTATGTTTACTGTGACTTCTTCTTCTTCTTCTTCTTTCGGCTGCTCCCGTTAGGGGTTGCCACAGCGGATCATCTGTTTCCATTTCTTCCTGTTCTCTGCATCTTGTTCTGTCACACCAACCACCTGCATGTCCTCTCTCACCACATCCATAAACCTTATCTTAGGCCTTCCTCTTTTCCTGTTACCTGGCAGCTTCATCTTTAGCATCTTTTTCCAAATATACTCTGCATTCCTCCTCCAACCCATATAACATAGCTGGTCTTTCTACCCCCTTGTAGACCTTTCCTTTCACTCTTACTGGTAGTTGTCTGTCACAAATCACTCCGGATACTCTTCTCCACCCACTCCATCCTGCCTGTACTCTCTTCTTCACCTCTCTTCCACACTCACCATTGCTCTGAACTGTTGATCCCAAGTATTTAAACTCATCCACCTTCGCCACCTCTACTCCCTGAATCCTCACCATTCCTCCATCCTCCCTCTCATTCACATACATATATTCTGTCTTAGTCCTGCTGACCTTCATTCCTCTTCTCTCTAGAGCATATCTCCACCTTTTCTGGGTCTCCTCCACCTGTTCCCTACTCTCACTACAGATCACAATATCATCTGCAAACATCATAGTCCACGGGGACTCCTGTCTGATCTTGTCTTTCAACATGTCCATCACCATTGCAAATAAAAAAGGGCTCAGAGCTGATCCTTGATGTAATCCCACCTCCAGCTTAAACCCATCCATCACTCCCACCACAGACCTTACTGCTGTCACACTACCCTCATACATATCCTGTACCAATCTTACGTACTTCACTGACACTCCCAACTTCCTCGTACAATACCACAACTCCGCTCTAGGCACCCTGTCATATGGTTTCTCTAAGTCCAAAAAGACACAGTGCATCTCCTTCTGACCTTCTCTGTACTTCTCCGTCAACACTCTCAGAGCAAACATCGCATCTGTAGTCCTCTTTCCTGGCATGAAACCATACTGCTGATCACTAATCATCGCCTCCCTTCTTAACCTAGCTTCCACTACTTTTTCCCATAACTTCATGCTGTGACTGATCAATTTAATCCCTCTGCAGTTACTACAGCTCTGCACATCACCCTTATTCTTAAAAATCAGTACCAAAACACTTTTTCTTCATTCTTCAGGCATCTTCTTACTTTCCAAGATTTTATTAAGCAATCTAGTTATAAACTCCACTGCCATTTCACCTAAACACCTCCATGTTTCCACAGGTATGTCATCTGGACCAACAGCCTTGTCATTCTACATCCTCTTCATAACTATCCTTACTTCCTCATTGCTGTTTACTGTGACTTATATAATTAAAAACAACAACATGTCATACTCTTTTTATGTATAAAGTGGAAACAGCTTTAGAAAAAATAAAATTGCACAGTTATGCAATGACTTAAACATCTACATAGATTAGCGAATAGAAGTTTGAAACCTAGAACCTAAAGAATACTACCACTACAAAAACAGTTTATGTTGAAAAGTTTGCCATTTACATTTCTTTCATAACATCCATTTTTCAAGAGATATGTGCATTTGTTTGAAATGTGGGGACAAAATGTCATTCTGTCTATAAGCTTAGGCTCTCCCCATTGGAAGTTACAGTTCAAACTTCCAGAACTCTATTTGAAGGAATGAGTTAAAAAGGTCTTTGTGAGCACAGGAGCATGGGTAATGTAACAAGCTTTGAGTAAGCTGTATCCTGCAATTTATGGGTTAAACACTTAAAGAATCCACTTATATATTTAAAAAAAATTGCAAGTAGGACATTTTTGACCACGTTTGAAAATGGACTTGTAGAGTTTTCCCAGTTAGCAAAGAATGAAAATGAATAATTTTGGTCTCTCACAAGGTGCATGTGCAAGTAGGCTAAAGAACTACAAATAATATTAGTAAATTATTTTTTTTCATGAATGAGTAGAGCAAAATTAAAGACATGAAGGTACAAGAATAAGGTCCCACTTAAAAACAAGCAATCAAAAAATATATATACACTCATATATATATATATATATATATATATATATATATATATATATATATTCTAACATATGTACCCTATTAGGTGAGCTTTCCAGCATGATTTAGGTGTATTTCTGATAGGTACGACAGTCTCTATGCTGCCATTCACACATTTGTATAGGGACTCTGCAAATAATTCTACATAGGTGGCTGTGGTCTTGGGGTTAGGGAAACCTTGAATTTTGACAAACTGTCACTTAATAGTATGTGGTTTCCCTTTGAGCAGTTCCTAATGCTTAATGGTTTAGCTGTGTTTTCCAGGTTGATTTTTACTTCGATGGAGACAGCTTTGTGATCCAACTTCACTAGTAAGGTCATGACAAAGGGAAGGGTGTTGCATTCTTACACATGTTAAGAAGTACCAGATCTAGTATATTTGATCCTCTGGTTGGATTTTGCACTATCTGTTCCAGTATGTTTGCATTAATAAAGTCCAAAACAACAAACTAAAACAATGAGTGAGAAGGTCACTGAAAAATCGATAAAAACAAAAATGAAAACTCCAGCAAAGCTAGAACTTCCTCTGAGTGACCTCCCAAACCTCTTGTATCAGAGGCACATTTCATTTGCATATATCCCATGTGACTCTGATTCAAGAGGTTTGGGAGGTTACTCAGTGGAAGTTGTAGCTTTGCTGGAGTTTTCATTTTTGTTTTTATTCATTAATAAAGGTGGTACAGCAGTAGCGTTGTTGCCTCACAGCAAGAGGTTCTCCTGTTCGATTCTCAGCTGGAGTGCCTTCTGTGTGGAGTCTGCATGTCCTCCCCATGGTCGAGTGGCCTCTGAAAGACATGCGTGAATGGGCGTGCCTTCGTTGAAGGTTGGGCATCGGGCTGGCAACCCGGCACCAAAAAAAAATCGTCTGCCAATTATTAGCTGACCGGAGTTCTGCTGTGGTGACCCCTAACTGAGAAAAAATGAAAAGACAAACATTCATTAATAAAGTCCAGGAAGCATTGTGCCTATGAGTTTAAGGCAATATGAGTTTCCCTGTCAACAGAGGTGTAGTTGAAGTTATCCATGAATAGGTTGTGTGAATGGATGGCGAGTGCCTCAAGTAGGTTTAGGTAAGAGGTATGATGCTGTAGGTGTATACCTTATGGTGACTTGCATATGGATGAGCTTCATGGTGTCATCCTGTTTAACCAACCTATATGCATGTCTGATGCTAACATAGACTGAGACATTTCCACTTCTGGCCTCAGTATGTGCTATCAGTGGTCTAAATGTGTTGAAGGCTATGTAGTGTTGCACTGCCAGATTGCTTTCTATGACTTTAAACAAACAGGGTAGGTACCCTTGCTTAAGTAGGGTCCCCTCTACCCTTTTGTCTTTCTTGCAACAAATTTTTGATGGTAAGGAGTGAGTGAGCAATTACGTTGCTCCTAGCAGCAGTAAACACATGGGGTGATTAGAGTGAGCAGTGAATAATGTTTTATCAGTTATCTTAATTTATGGCTGAAGAGTATGAGAATGCTGCCCTTTATGTTTTATTTTAATTTGAGTTATTTATATTGTTAATATCTTTTTAGTGGTACTATATTTATTTGTATCATCATCAAGCAAATATTTTCTTTGTATGTTGGATATGTTGATTATGGTAATAAACATGGCTGTTTTCAATCTTTTGTGGATTATTTGTGTGAAGTGGAAGGGTATTTGGACAAAGGTGTATACATGGTAGCTGTAGTCATCTATCTGCACAAGGAAGTTAATATGTAGCTTACTATACCTAGGTCTGATATGCCACCATACCTCTATTTACTCACATGCAAAGGAAGCAAGTTATAAGTTGAAGAAACATGAATATGAAAAGAATATTATTTACAGATAGCTGGATAGTGTGGTGGTATATCTAAGAATGCAGAAGCTGAGTGTGACTTTCAGGAGATACCTGACTTACGAATGTAGTAAAATTCAGTTTCTTTTACCTGGGTTGAGTGAGACCTGAAATGTGTTATTTTTTTTAAGTTCAACTGGGAGAGATTCATAAAGTTAGGTCCAAACACTGGCAAACTATAAGAGATGCAGTGAAGTTCATTATGTGGTATTCTCCATATATAACATAAAATTTGTGAAAGTAATATGGATAAAGCTGGTGGTCAGTTTACTAAGTTTGACCACAGAATGCATTTTCTTGTACATTTTGCAGCCCACTGCCTATTGTTTTTATATTTGCATTATAATGGTAGTAAGTAGGGAGGATACTGAAACAGAAATATGTCCCTATTATCAATGACATTTTCAGTCACTGCATCTAAGAATGTTTGAATGATCTGTCTTAATTAAAGCACTGAAATATTTTCATATAATGTGTTTTACACTCATGCTGTTTTTTTTAATTTTAGGGAGAATTCCTTTGTTTCAATACAATATAATCAAAGGCATATGACCTGTAGCAAAAAAATAAAATAAAAAGAAAATGGATGAATATGCATACTTCTGCTTTGAATCAGAAGCCACAAGTATCTCTATACCATCAACTGTGACATGAGCACTACTAGTAAAATAAAAGTTAACTAATTAGATACTGTCATAACTTATACAGGGATAAGCATCAGAGTCTGAGAGAATCAGTTCATGGCTTGGAAATGAAAAATGATTTCTCTCTGCAGAAATCTGTTTCTCTGTATGTTGTCTCTTAATACCATCCTCTATCCATACCTAGCTACCTTGGTAGCTGAAATTCTATTTGCAAAAGTTAGCTAGAAACATTAATTAAATAGTCAAATAAGGACTGCACTTCTACCAAAGGCACTGAAGCAACTTCCGTTTTCATTTTAACATTATGCAGGCCATTCTCAACAATCCTAAAGAAATACAAGACCACATAAAAAAAGAACAATTAACAATTCATGTCTGGTTAAGTATTCTTTCTTAGATTTAATTCATAGACATGATAAATGAGATTTTAGCAGAATGATATTATTATTAAATAACAAGATAACAAGTAAACATCTGACATTCTTCAGACATATGCTAAATTCTTTTTATGCAAGGCTGTACTAAGATGTAGGTTACCTCAAAGCTGACTTATTATTTTAATGAAGTTACTCCTTGTTATTCTGAGTTACTATCTTTCATTTCTTTGCTCGTTATGCATCTCTTTGATAGATTCTAAAATTTCAGTAATCAGCTAGTGCATTCTTAGTTACTGCATGTTGCAAAAGTAAGTGAATTCTCAGAATGCCTTACATGCCACCTTCTTTTATTGCTCTTGTCATATCATTTCATTTATGATATATCAGCATTATTATATATATTTTCTACCTGATTTATTTTACTATTTTATGCAACCTTATACCTAAGCCAATGTTTTTTTTTTTTTAAATACTCATGCAGTGCAAACATTTCTTTTAAAAGAATATATAGCACATCTTTTTCTACTGCCAGCACCTTGGGCATCATGTTCATGCTTTGATTCTTTAATTCCTTTCATTGGCATGTGTTTTTTACAAATGATATCTCATGAAAAAAACAGGCTTCTATTACAAATTATCAACTTCTACAAAGTCAACAATCCAAAATATTGAAAAATAATGATCAAAACACAGCAGGGCAAAAAATGTAATTTTAAGCAGTTTTTTGCAGGGTAACACAAATGTAGGGGGCAAGCCCCCACACCCACAAATACAACTAGAAGAAGGGAGAACCCTCCTAAAAGAAGAGAATCATTGCTAGTGTACACTTATTATTCCCACAAAATGATTGTCCATTGATAAAGGCGATCAACAATCTGTTTCGCTATGATTTTTTTCTGTGAGCAAATGGAGCTTGAGGAGTTTCTCCGAGACCAACACTACAGGAGTCCAAATAAAAGCTCCACTTAGTAAATCTTCAACCTTGGGTAGTTTTTCTTTTTTAATTTTGATGAAGGCCTCCTTATATAAAATGCACATTCATTTCTGAACAGTATTGTTAAGCTCAATCCTCCTATAAAAGAATATTGAAAAATGCAGGTTCTATCATGAATCAGCAGCTTCCAAAAGCAAATCATTCAAAATAACAAAATATAATGCTTGAAGCACAGGAGGGCAAAATATTTAATTTTGAGCAGTTTTTATTTCAGGGGCAAGCCCCCCATACCCCTGGTGTGTGTGTGGGTAAGCCCCCATAACATCAAATAAATAAAGAACTTAAGGATTTATAGCAACCACATATGAACAAAATGTCCAGAAAAAAGATGAAAAGAAGTGGCATTGCTTCATACCCACTTCATTACTTCCAGAACAAAACAGAAAACATACTTTCATTCCCACTTTTAAATTGTTTTAATGTTTCTGTATATTTCTAAAATATATTTTTATCTAAAGTGACAGGGATATTTTTTTTCATTTAGATGAACTGTGATTGAATAGCACACACAGATATCAGGTCATACCACTTTATTATATTGTTACACTAACAGATATATGTGACCATTATTCAAATCTAAAAGATTTTTGACAGGTTCACTGGGGTAATAGCAAAAACAGTGCCTCAAGAGTCTGAACTGCTTTTACTTGAGGAAGGCATTTGACAATATCTCATGTAAAAACATAATAATACACAGCTGAGATATTTGCGGAGTGTGCAACAAATTGCTGAAAATACTAGTAAAGTGAATGTATTGAAGATAAACCGCTATGTCACTAGATGGGTTGCAAACTGGCTCAAGGACAGAACCCACATGGTTAGAATTGCTGGAACCATGTCAGACTCCAAACCAGTTACAAGTGGCATCCCACAAGGCACAGTCCTGGGACCTCTCTTGTTCGGTATATATTTCTCGGAGGTACAGGCCAACACGGAAGGACTGTGGCTGACCAAGTTCACAGATGACTGCAAACTGGGCACCATAATAGACTCTCCAGCCGACACAAGCATCCTCCAAAAGGGCCTCATAGAAACAGACAACTGGTGCCAGAGCCATGGCCTCAAGCTAAACACCAAAAAGTGCATAGTCATCCCCTTTGGCAAAAACAAAGTGCCCACAAATTACCACATAGGTGGTAATCCATTAAGTACAGAAGAAGTAATTAGGGACCTGGGGACCCAAGTTGATAGCAGTCTCTCATTTGACAACCATGTGGCCAAAGTGGTTAGAAAAACATTTTATATAGCCCACCTAATCATGAAGGGATTCACATCTAGATCAGGGGAGGTAATCGTGCCTCTTTACTCATCACTCATCAGGCCCATAATTGAGTACAATGCCCCTTTTGGGATGTACCTTACCAGACACCTGCAGCAACTGGAAAGACCCCAAAAATACCTCACCAAGAGGATCAAAGGGCTCAAACAGATGCCGTATGCTGCCTGGTTAAAGAAACTCCAGCTCTACTTAGTGGCATACCACCTGTTCAGGGGTGATCTGTGCCTGACGTATAAAGCCATGTCCAACCCGGAATTAATGGACATGCTACACTTCAGAAAATCCAAATCCCATCGAGCTATGCGCTCAAGAGACTTGAACCTCAGCACTGAAATAAATAGGACATGCTGGAGGGACAGATTCATAACCCAGAGGCTCCCTTCACTCTGGAATAAAATCCCAGTCCAGGTTAGGCAGAGTCCCTCATTGACTCTCTTCAAGAGGAATCTTGATGAGTGGATGGGAGATCGTAGGTTTAACCCGGGTATCACTTCTGTGTCACTGTTAGACAGAGGCACAGTATACTAACCTCAAAAAAGGGCATAGCAAAATTAATTTAAAATGGGTGGCAAAAGCCAAACACATTCTGGCTAGGCTTGTAAATGCCCTAGGGCAGATAGCCTAGTATGAACCTATGAACCTAAGAACCTATAAACATATGACAAAAATCGTGTACTGTGAAGTTCCTCTTGGATACACTTTTATATATTTATTTGCTTATTTATTTGTTTGTTTTGTTATCTGATTGGAGGTACTGATACACCCTTTTTAGCTACATCCTGGGTCAGTGACACAAAGCAAGCATAGCAGTAATGCACACACAACAGAGTATAAGGCATGCACATTGGATAAACTGGCAATTCTATGATGTTTATGCATTTTTTCAGTACAAAAAAATATATAAACACAGCTATGCACAACTTTTAGCAAGATTTATAGATGGTGATGTGACCCCAAAGTAACCAATTATCTACGTGTACAAATATAGGGAAAATTGTAGGAATATAAATATTCATCAAAGGATTATGCTTCTGACAAGCCTGATCTGCAAGGGCATGGAACGCGTTATCATGGAACTTATAAACAAAGATATTGGCAACCTTCAAACACTGGACCGCACCCAGTTTGGGTTTGTGAAGGGACGATCTTGTCTCCTGAATCTGATTGACTTCTTCGAATCAGTCTCCAGAGCTGTGGACGAGGGTAAGGCAGTCCACACAGCCTATCTGGACCTTGCCAAGGCCTTCGACACCATCCCCCACTCTGGAATCATAGATAAACTTACTAAGCTGGCCATATATCCCTACATCACTCGATGGGTTGCCAACTGGCTTACTGACAAAACCCAGACTGTAAAAGTAGCCGACTCCAAATCCAGCTCCAGACAAGTGACAAGTGGAGTACCTCAGGGTTCAGTCCTGGGACCCCTCTTGTTTGGCATCTACTTCTCTGACGTACAGGCCAACACTAAGGAACTCTGGCTAACAAAGTTCGCAGATGACTGCAAACTGGGAGCCATTATTGAATCCCCAAATGATGTGGATATTCTACAAAAGGGCCTTACAGAAACAGATGCCTGGTGCCAGAGCCATGGGCTCAAGCTTAATGCCAAGAAATGTATAGTTATCCCCTTTGGAAAAAACATGTAACCATGAATTACCACATAGGTGTCAGGACACTAAACATCAAAAGAGTGATGAGAGACTTAGGGACACAGGTGGACAGTGGTCTCACTTTCGATAACCACATCACCACAACAGTCAGGAAATCCTTCTATGTGGCACACCTCATCACTAAGGGCTTTTCATCCAGAAAAAAGAGATCGTTGTCCCACTGTACTCATCCCTCATTAGACCCATTATAGAGTATAATGCCCTGTTTAGTATGTACCTCACAAGACATCTGCAACAGCTGGCAAGACCACAGAAATACCTCACTAAAAGTATCACAGGCCTAAAGCAGATGCCATATGGTGACCATCTAAAAAAAACTCCAGCTATACTCTGTGGCATATCGTCTACTCAGAGGTGATCTCTGCTTAACATACAAGGCCATGTCAAACCCTGAGCTGTTGGACATGCTCCACTTAAAGAAATCCCAATCCCTCAGAGCCACATGCTCCAGGGATCTAAACCTTGTCATCACAATGAACAAAACATGCTGGAGGGATAGGTTCCTGACCCAGAGACTCCCCATAATCTGGAATAGACTGCCCATACATGTCAAGCAGAGCGCCTCATTGGCCCTCTTCAAAAGGAACTTGATGATTGGATGGGAGATAGGAAATTCACCCCGAGGATCATGTCAATCACCCTGCTAGACAGGGGTCCAGAGAAGTAAATATTGTGGGAAGAAATATCCAGGGAACTGTTATGGCTAGGCTTGCATAGGTCCTAGGGCCGATAGCCTAGTACCAACCCATGAGCCTATGAACCTATGCTTCAACAGAAGTCAGCATGATGACTATATCACTGAAAGACACTTTTAAGGAATAGGAGGTGTTGCACATTTTTCCATTGTTGTGCAACTACGGATTTGATAAATATAAATTAGTGGATATGTGAGGTGGGTCACCCATCACACAGGGGTAGAGAAATATTGCCCCCTCCAAAAAAGCTAGAAACTGTGTTCACTGAAAGTGGTATTCATCTATTTATGTTTGTGCATTTGTCCATTGAAGAATAATCCTTCAATGAATAATCATGCATCTGTAGATCACTAATGGGTGCATGTTGCATCAGCATAATCAGATAATATATTTGTACCACTAGTAAGCACGGATCTACCCCAAGATTCAATAAAATCTGTGTAGGCTCTGTGTTAGCCTACATGGAATGTACTGGTATAGATAGCCGTGCTTCCCCATAGCAGCATCCCATGCAGATTAATCATGGCATGCTGCTGAGGGATATCACAGTAACATGGCTGTTGAATCCGTGTAGGCAGCAGTGGAGTGTCCTGTGGTTGTGGATTGTTCAGGGAATTCCTGGACATTTGTTAGGTACAGGATGATGTGCATACCTGTAATGTACCCTGGTAGTCTAGAAATATGTGTGAATTGTAATTTTTTTAATGCCTGTTTGCCTGGCAGAAATGCCAAGCTGCTCTTACACATACACAGCTGATACCTGCCAGACATCTAAATATAGAAATCAGATGTAATTAATTATTTATTTTGCTTTCTTTGAATGCTCATTTGCACGGTGCAGTATGGAGCTCAGCAATGCCGAGCTGCACTTACACACTCACATGTGACATCTGCCAGCCATCTATAAATAGAAACCGGATGTAAAGAACAGAAGGGGGGTGCATCATTGGCAGGGTAAGTAAGGATGGAGAAACGAGGCAACAAAGTTGAGATAAAGCAACACAATGCTATATAATTCAGTATGGGGCAATTTAATATATATAATTACACACAATTAAAGCTAGAGAAAACCCACTTCATGTTGTTCACAAAAGGCATGACATATATCCCTTATGAAAAATTTAATGCAGTAGATACCTTATTGAAGTTTAAATTGTACTTGAGGAAATTAAATTTGGTCATACACTTTCAGGACAACCAAAGCAGGGTAAAGGGGAATGTGTTTAAGAAAAAAAGTAAATATACACCCCCTTACATCCTACATTAGTTACATATGAGAGGTTGGTCACAGAGGAGATGTATAAGTTACAAGAGAAGTGCATGAAGTGAAAGAGAAGATACGATTTAAGTAGAAAGGAAAATTAATTATTAAACAAAATATGTTATGAGGCTGACATTCGAGTTATGAAACCAGATGGGGGGGCATAGTACTAGTAGAAACACAGGATTATAACAACAAAATATTTGAAATATTACATAATGATAGTAAGTGTATGGTATCTTCTATCAATGAAGTAAACATCGGACACAGAAGGGTCAATTTATATCTAGAGGAGTTCCTTTTGGACAACAGAATAGATATGAATTTGTATACATTTTTAAGAGTGGAACATCCAGTATTTGCCACCATAGTAGGGATCCTAAAGATCTACAAAAGTGTTGAAGATTCCCCATATAGGCCCATTATTTCCGGTTGTAGGTCTAAGACATTCACATATGGGAAAGTAATAGATGGATGGTTAAACCCAATATATGATAGAGTGCACCATATAGTGAAAGACTCATGGGACTTTTTGGGAAGGTTGAAACCGGAAATTTGGAAGGCAGGGTTAGTGTTTTTTGTAACCATTGATGTGGTGAATTTGTTCTCCTGGATCCCAAAGGAAGAAGGACTAGAAAGGTTTAGTAACAGTATTCAGAATTACATGAACTGAGTGGGAAAAGACACATTTAATTTGTGAGTTTATGTCTATTGTACTGGATTTCAATTACATCTGTTTCGAGGGTGAATACTATAGACAAAAAAGCGGGGTAGCCATGGGAGTGGGGTGCGTCCTCATATATGCAAATATGGCGTTGCTAGATTGGGAAAGCAAACATATTTTGGATTGTCAATATGCTAGTAAATGTATATGCTACACAAGATTTTTGGATGATATTTTTATTTTATGGGATGGTACAACAAGTGAAGTAGATGCATTTGTGAAGTATTTGAATGAGATCAGTAGTTATTTAAAATTCACCCATAGTAGTAGCACAACAGGGATAGCATATTTAGATACCTTTGTATTGAATGGGACTGCAGGATTTAAATCAAGAAATCACAGAAAAGAAACCTTTAGCAACTCATATTTAGAATATAATAGTTGTCACCCATTAAGTCAGAAAAAAAAGCATCATTAAGGGTCAGTGCATAAGAGCTGCGAGAATGACATCTGATTTTAATGAAATAAAGAAAGAGTTAGAATATATAGGAACATTATTTGGGGAAAGGGGTTACACCAGATATTTAATTGATGATGTCACTCAATATGTACTGAGAGAATGGGGGAAAAATACAAACCATTTCTTGGTATTGGACTGGAGAAATACAGGGGAGAACATGAGAACGAGAAGAAAAATTCATACCATTGGGCGTGCGTTGTGGAGTACAGTCCATATGCCGAGGAGATAAAGAAAATAATGAGACAAAACTGGAACATTCTAAGAAGTGATGACTTGGTTTATAGTAAAGTGGGTGCAGGGCCTATGCATGTTTACAAGACTGGGCCTAACCTAAGTAATAGGTTTGAGAGAGTGAAAGGCAGAACCAAGGGTGACACTGGAGATGGGTACACCATAAATGTGGGCAGTGTCAGCAGTGTAAGGAGATTTTAGAAGAATAAATTAATTACAATGGGGGATGTTAACCACACTAGAGTAAGGTTTAAAAAAGGGAGTTGCTTATCCCATGTCATATACTTGGCTAAGTGTATGGCATGTCCAAGTTATTAAGTGGGAAGAAGGATAGACAATTGAGGAATAGGATATATGATCATACCTACTGCATAAGGAAACATGATAACAATAATGCTTTGTGTAGACACATACTTAAATATGATGCAAGCCACGTGTTTAAATGTGGGATTTTAGAACAGGTAAACGTGTATTTAAGGGGGCAAATGTTAATGTCAAATTAGCAGAAAAAGAGGTCAAGTGACAACTCAGGCTAAATGCAGCCAAAGGAGCTGGGTTGAATGACTATATTCCCACTAAACCAATCTTGGATGCAAGGATATGTAGTGTGGCATATGTGCGTACAGAAAAAAGTTAGAAACGTGAATAGAAAAAATAAAAGGTTGTACAATAAGAAAGGAGGCAGCATGTCAGGATATAATGTCCAAATAACAAAAGTGCAATATTGAGTGTTAAAGATGTACATATTTTTTAACATACCACAAATGAGCATCCATATGTTATACAAGTTTTTTAATGCATAATGTGTTTTCATACTATACAACAAAAGTGCAATACTGTGATCTAAAGAAGTACATATTTTTTTAACATAGTACAAATTAGCATTTCCATATGTTATATATGTGTCACTTAAAAATGTATAAATGTGTTTTATACCAAAATGTGGTATACATATGTACATGTGATTGTTTTATAGGTATATTTAGAAAGTGCATGGTAACAGGGTGTATTACAAAACTGTGCAGGTTGAATGAGCAGAATCAATGAATATTCATAAGGTTATGTTTTATTCATGAGAAGGTCAATTGTTTGAGCATTCCCAATGGATCTTGTTTTTTTTAAATATATTATATAAAGGGGAGTAACACACATTTCACTGTTCTGATGAAGTCTGCAGCCAGCAGACAAAAGTGCTTAACCTGTGTGTAATGTAGCTAATAGGTAGAGTGACCACCAACAGTGTTGTAGGTCCAGGTTTGGAGTCCCAAGCAGTCATACCTTGTTACATTTATTACTATGGAAATGTATGAGGTGACTGAAAGGGCAGTTTAATGTAAAAACAAATATGTTACATTTAAAAAATCTAATCACTGCTTAAACATGGTTAATGGCTACTCCTGTTTGCACACTGCTAATCTTTGCTAAAACATGGTTGTGCAAGTTTCTGCAATACTAAGCGGGTTTGCTCAATGCTAAGCAATGTGGAGCTTTTTTGAATGTTGCAGTATGATGTGTAAGGGCAGAAAAACAGCCTATATTAAGTGCACTAGGTGGGAATTCTGCAGCAATTGTTGGAGTCTTATTAACCTGTCGATATGTCTGGTGGTGTTGGTGAGGGGGTGGGCTTTCAGGTGCAGAGGTGGGATGTGCAGGAGTCCAGAGTGTTTGTTGGACTCCTGGCTTGAAACTACAAATCCCAGCTGTTGCAGGGTGATTACCAAGGCTCAGAATGTAAAGCAAAGCCAGGAATCTGTTGTCCAAGGATCTTACCAGTGGTACTGGCATCACCTGCAGTGGTGTGCAGTGTCGTCACCACTATGATGACCTGAAGCGAAGAAATAGGGGAGTCTTGGACACCTGGGTCCAACAGGCTAGGGTTGGGTATGTCCCACAGATATGTAAGTATATTTACAACTACATTACTAAAATACAAGCAAAACTGGTATGCATAATGGTGTGCTTCTCTTCCAACAGCTGCAGCTGGAGGGGCTTGCAACTTCCAGTCTCATGCAGTTCAGAGCATCTGGCCAGGATGCACCATGAGTCTGGTAAGTACAGATATATTCTGATAACTGTAATGCAATAATCAATAAACAATACCAATAACAATAAGGAATAAGGTGTAAAGTAAGATTATGGTTTGATAACTAATGTGTTGTGATAAGTGCAGTAGGGCTGTATTTACTCCTTTTTTTATTTCTCCAAATCTTTTGGGTTTCTAATTCCCTGACAGGAATGCACCCGCAATGTGCCCAGTAATGACTCCTGACGTTCATACAGGGTTACATGGATTGGTAACATACCTAAATACAATTGTAGATTCTTTTTTATAAGACACATTGCTCCTACTACTATTGGAAATGTCTGGGTATCTTTCTTCCACATTGCTCTCGTTCCTGCCTGCAGATCCTGATAGTTTATGACTTTGTGTCTCTCTGTATGCAAGACACTGTAGTCACCAGGTGTAGCAATTTCAATGATCAATGCTACTTTTGTCTTCTTTTCTTGGAACACTACATCCAGTGTTCCTTTCTTGCTGTATTCACTGCATATCTGATCTAATGTTGCAGCAGTCAACTGCCCACTTGCACTCACATAATGCTCTCTATTCCTCCCACTCCAGGAACAAGGTATATGAGTAAGGTAGCCCATGTTCTGGGCAGATATCATGTGTGTACTTCACAGATTCTAAGGAGCAATAACAATAAAGTGTAAAGTAGGACTGTGGTTTCAAAAGAATATATTGAAATAGGTGCAGTAGGGCTGTATTCATTTCATGTCTGTTATAATGTTGCTGCAATCAATTGCTACATAATGTGTACATGTCCCCTGCCGTCACAGCTTTTGGGTTCTACTCTCATGCCTGCCAACTAAGACATGATTGCTAGCTAGTCTACATAATGTGCACAAACATACCCCTCAAGTATCATGACTTTTCCTAATGTAATGACAACTGCCCAATCTGTTTGGTCCATGACTATCATATAAATGATTAGCTGGAATGCAACTTATTTGCAAATCAGTTTACAGAACACCTTGGTAGCAACGTACAAGTACATTATGTGAAACAGTTCCATGTAGTTGCGTACCTGTATGTTAGTGCCTGACCCATACTGAGAGGTATGTATGTGCTACATCATCTATAGAAGAATTTGAGTCACTGTATTCACAACTGACATTGCAAACCTGTAGAAGTATGTGTTAGCAGTCTGTGTATTAATATCATCTACAAATTCACTAATAGTATGTTTTTCTCTCTCTCTCTCTCTATCTCCTAACCCTTATCTTCTTTAATTTATTAATGTAATTTATTATTATGATTTAATATTTATGTAGTCTGTTTAACTGTTTTGTTGGTGTTATTGGTTATTTCATTCTGATTTACTGTGAATATGCTTACTGTTACATTATTTAATGTTGTGTTCCACATAATATATCTTAATATGTATTTGGTTTAATCAGTATTATGTTCCATTATGTTAATACTAACATTGGTTTGGTTATTACTAACTTAACTTATCTTTATATCTAATTTACTACAACTCAACAAGATAGGCCGGTTCCAGGGGATTCACCTACCTTGGCTCCTCCGGCCATAGCACCTGGGCCTGGCACATCTGGGACCCAGCCTCATGGTGCCCCTTCTGCTGCTCCATACACTACCTGCAGCATGAGGTAGTTCCACCCCTCAAGATGAGGCTTGTCCCCCTCTGGGAGTGATGGTGGAGAGGGTGTTGTTACCCATGATGAACTGCCAGGTTTGGTGTGCAGGACTGTGTTCCATGGTTTTGGATGTTGACTGTGCTAGATGGAGAGCATGCTGGCCACCCTGGTGGGGCAAGCTTACCCTGGAGCACAGCCTCCACCAATACAACCCCAGGGGCAGTGAAGGAGCAGTGCCGACATTCCAATGGATGGGGACTTAAGTCATGCTGCTACCTTGTGGAGGTACTTCAGACTGGGATTCCACAACACCCTTCCCATCTATGGTGTTCACCACCTCTAGTCTCACACACCACCCCTGTCTATTGTCTTTCTATATTTTCTGTCTGCAAAAGCTTCCTCACCTTCCCAACTTACCTCCCCCATATGTACCTATGTCCCTTCCCCAATGTTCCATTCTCACCTTAAAAAAAAATGGGCACCTCTTTCAAAAAAAAAATGTCCTATACATAGCTCTCTATTTCGCACATGTGTCCACTGGACACATGTAATTTGTTCCAATTTGCTTGACAATGCAGTTATGTTGTTCTCACCTCTCTCTCTCAGGGTGACAGTCCAAATTCATCTACAAATTCTGTCAAAGTGCACAGTTGTTGCTGTACAAAAAATGGATAGCTATGATTCTTCCCTACACCCTTCCTGCATGTACCTACCTGCCTTACGTTATGTTTTGCCCCCAGCTTGCACCCTATTTCACAACTGCCATAGCTCCCTTTTTTATTTTATTTAATTTTTTTTTGTGTGTGACACTGCATGACTTGGCATGTCACACAGCATCACTAAGCTCAGCTAAATGGAGCTATATTGATATATGTGTCTTAAATGATAACAAACACACACAAAGTAAACACCTGCCCCATATTTTGAATCCAAGACCATCGCACCTGCAGATCACTGCACTTACCTGCCACTCCACACAGCTGTTAATTAAAATGGGTGGTTTAAGCAAAACATAGTAATTGCAAGTTACCATAATTAAGCACGTGTAAGCACAGCTGCACATCGCACTGTGTTGCACAAACTTGATGAAAAAGTAATGGAAAAACTGGGAGTGTAATTTCCATTCTGGTACAGGACTACATCACTAGAAAGTTAGACAAACACTAATGAATGTAACTGAGGTCTCTAATACCAGATAAATGGGCACATTTAATATCAACATGTACAAGTACACCTGCTGAAACATTAATGATCAAATACATGTTCAACTGGGACATTGTTGGAGAAATATGTCCCTTTAAAGCCAGGCCCATATTAATGGAAATAATGGAGGTATGTCACAGACTATGTGTGCACTTACACCTTCACAAATACACAGGCTATAACAATGACTCAGTAGCTCAGTCTTACTGTTAAATGCTTTGCAATCAGTATGTTTTTTCCTCATATAGCCATGTATTCAAATACAGTGGTGTGCAGCATTTAAATTACATTATTGTGAAGCCATCAGTGAATGACTGAGTCCTACACTCTTTATCCACACAATCAATTTCAAATGGAATGTCTTCTTTTCGCTGATGTAAGTCACAGGCCTGCAAGTAGGAATATACTTGGAATATCTCTATAGCAACATTATAAGGGCATAAAGTGTCAGGCCATGCATTAATATGCATTCACAGAGGATTTTAACTTAGGCAATGCAAATGAGGCCCAGTAATATCAGAGTGCAGCACACAAGCATTTCATAATGATATTACACATTAGCACAGCTGCACAACTAACATACACATATGGAGGTCCTGCTAGTAACAAGGACTGCAAGCACACATGTTCCAAATGACTATCATAATGCAACACATGTCCTGACAGTTACCCAAATGGTTGACATAATAGTATAAGCACCTCCTATGGTGCCCAAGGGCACAACAAACATGTTGCCTAGTACTCTGTTAGTGATACCATTGCCTAACATACTTACCTTAAACACATGCCTTAATTTGCAGTGGAATGGGTACCCTCACTTTGGCCCTGCCTGTACAACAAGGCTGGCACAGCTCCCGCAGTTACTTTTACAGCTTGTTGTCCTCCAAAGTGTTCACTTTCTCTGCCTATGCCTATTGCCTGCAGCATTAGCTGCAGCCTATAGCACCCACATCTGTATGCAAATGTAGCTGCTACAGACATACCCCCTGCAATGACGTAGTATCTTGATCCCAGGAAAGCCCAGCACAACATATCAGAAAGGGCTTATAATCTACATGAAGGCCTTATATCTTGTTTAGTGGTTGCATGTCATTAGCTGATTATACTGCAAATCAGCTGTGTTGGCTGCAATTACCATTTCAGAACCACAGACTGGTTAAGACACAATCACATGATAATGAGAACCATGTTAAAAAGACAAACAGCTGGCTCGGGGAATCAGTTTTATGAGACTTTGTTCAGATAGTAAACATGTTGCCAAACACTTTATATATCTGCACATATCAATAGAGGAGTATTGTAATCTATAAGGTATGTAACCTTTGTGTTTACAAAATGATGCATATGTGTGAATATACGTAGGGGGAATGGGTATTACAGCATTAAGCCTTTCTTAGAACTGTAATGATGACACATCCTTGATCTCCAGATTTGTTATACCTACAGAGGCTGTACAGTACGTCAGGGATTGAATGTTTTATGTGAATGTGGCACAATGGTCTCATGGGAATAGCCCTGTATAGTGGTTGTAATACCACACTGCTATTTGTTTGGCACTGTTGTTCTGACATATTATCAAGGTCGGTTGCCCTTAGGGGACACACTACAATGGACTCCATTGTTGGGTGTGTGATCATACAACAGTATCTGTCATGACACACACGGGAATAGCTGATTGTTGCTAGTATCTATGTTGTATACACACGGTTAGCATGTTTGCACACTGTGGAACATGGCATGTGTGATCAAGCAGTGGATACTGCCAGCCATTCTGTTCTTGTTGTATCTGTACATAGTGTACTTCCACTTATGTGATCCTGACATATGTTCCTATTTTGTTGTCTTTCAGGAAACATGTATGCCAGATGATGTGCCCTTTTTATAGATGCTGATAATGATATCTTCCTGGAAGGCCTCCATCAACACCATAAACACCTACTTTCCAGGGGAGGCACAACAGAGAACAGCAGGCAGCATTGTGGGTTGACCTTGTCCATGACGTGCATGCCATAGGTCAACAGAGCAGGACATATGAGCAGGTTCAACACTGTGTCATGGATATGATTAATGCTGTACGCAGAAGAGCAGCAGATGTGGCCAAGGATCGTGGTGTCACCAGTGGAGGCCCCGCAGCAGAACAATCACTCTCAGCCACTGAAGAATTCCTAGGAAATCATGACAGCTCCCAGACATACATCACACCATAAATCGTGGATTTTGGTGCCGCAGTTTCCATGGCAGAGGAGCGTCCAGGTAAGCTTAGTTTGATCAGCATTGTAATACTGTAGTATTCAGTGTGTCAGGGTGTAGATGCATTTATATGGGTGTCAGGTGATTGTTCTTTGTGGGGGGAGGAGTTTAATGGCAGTTTGAATCTCATATTCAGATCGTGACCAACATATCAATTAACAAAGTAACTTCTGTAAATGTGAAATATATGGATGTATTACCTTCTTATAGTGCAACATGCAGTGGTGTTTACATTATCTGTCTCTCAGCTTTTCACAGGTCCTTCATTAATCAGACAAGGCTGTGGTCCTGCTCCTGGTAAGCACAAAACCATTTTGTTACAGATGTAGATTCAGTGCAATGTATTCCCTAAAATGTCATCCCAGGCCTGCTGACTGGACGGCTGTACTGTTGGCATGATTCCCAACTGCACAGATATTTTCTGACTGTACACACTTCAGAGTTATACCTATGCCTTGTAGGCATGACAACACTGATAGATGTGGCGGTATTGTCAGGACATTGCAGATTGCCATATGTATCAACTGTGCAGAGTCTTCACAAATGTCAACAGTGTACCTCATTGTTGCTGATGAGATTGCAGTGTAAAGAGCTTTTAACCAAAAGTAACTACAGAAGTTTGTGGGAAATGTAATGTCCCCCTGTCCAACTATATGAGGTTGAGGGTTAAACAGGTCTGTCATAGTGACAGTGTATATCGCTTTACATATATTGCAACATAGTACTGCAGAGAATAATAGTGCAGGTGTTAATGTACTGCTTTTCTCTTTCTTTACACAGGTGACCAGGGGGGTTGTTCTCTGTCCCCTACACAACCTAATGTCAATGTCTGTTTGGACTCTGATGATGATGGTGGCCAAAGTGATGCACAGGTGGGAGTTTTAGGGGCTGAGTCTGTCCCAGAGGTTTACACCTCTCTTCTGCCCTCATTATCACCGCAAACAGTCAGTATGCCTACACCTACCAATCCCTGGAGGCCACAGATACTGGACAGTCAGAGGTGGGGGCATTGAACAGAAAAGTGTGGCAATTATGGGTCCAGTATTTGTAGACACTGGCTATAGCCAGAGAGCTGATGAGCTTCCACACAGGCGGATTGATACGGGAGGCCTGCTGTCCTTCCTTCACCTGTTGTAGGTGTCTCATCATGTCTCACTCAACAAATGTTTCGGGCCATCATAGAGGCACAGGTACATTCCCAAAGGAACTCCAGATGAATGCTTAGGGTTATGGATGAGGCACAGTTTGACATCTGTGACTGCCTCCACAGCATTGGTGATACCATGTATCATTTCACTGATGCAGTGGAAATAAGGTGATCTGAGACAGAATGTAGAATATCTGTCTTTTAACGCACATTGTCTGTGATGGACCATCAGGTTGGAGTTGAGCGTTGGACCCATGGACATAGGTCAGCAACTACATCTGCTGAGAGTCCACATGGTCATGCTCAATCATGCTCACATAGTGATAGTACATCCAGTGCTCCAGAGGGGAGTGTGCTGTCCACACCAACAAGTAGCAGGCCATAGGCTCATGGTCCTGGCCATTCCAGTGGAGGGCATGGTCCCAGCAGACATCGGTCACTGTCAGGTACTAGCACCGCTTCTGACCTTGGCCATGGAGGTACCAGTGCAACTCCTGACAGATCCAGTTCCCATGTTCAGGGGCAGAGAAGGTGAACTGTCAGTTCTAGCATGCACGGTTCACAGATGTCCAACATGCTCACATGTAGAGCTAGCACTGAGCTTGACTATGTTCATGCACACACTCACAAACCACTGTCAAAATCAGGTCACCTACAGACATACAAAGCACATTTCCATGGTCCATCTTGCCTGCTTCCCTTTCTGACTCACACACATGCTTTCAACCTATTGGGTCAGCCTAGGCCTCCTTCATCCCCACAAAACACCCTGTGCAAGTGATGATATCTGTGCCACATCCCTGTCATCCTTGTCATCGATGCAGGGGAATTAAGCTATCTGTCTTATACACAAGGTGACAATATAAATTAATATGTAATTGTGTAATGCAGTGTTGCTTTGCCATGCCATTTGCACTGGTCATTGACAGATACTGTATCCTGGCATTTGTAATGTGTCACATAATTTTGTGTACATTATGTTATATGACGTTGTAATGGCTGTATACTTACACAATGAAAGGTGTGTCATGGACCTGTTTATGGTTCAGTTTCAGGAGTTTGTAGGGGACACCTATGGATACAAAGTGGCAATAAAACCATAGACATCACAGCACAGGATGGAATGTCAGCACAGAAGACATATGTCTCCAGTAAAGTACAGTGGTATAGGTGCATGGCTCCATACAGTCATGTGTGTATAACAGGCTAACAAGGACAATGGCTCCACACAGCCTACTCATGCATCCCTCATCTATGACACAGTTTGATACCCATGATAAGTGTCACCAGGATTTCTGGAGCTGACACATCTACAAGCTGAGGTTATGGAGATTACCCATATACAAATTTCCAGTGCCTGTTACAGATATTTGTCCTACACCAGTTCTGATAGTCTTGTTCTGCATCCCATTGTGCAACTTGCACATGATGTGCATTACAGCAGATGTGCTTCACATGCATGGGGAGCCTATTACATATAGGGTTTAGTGTCTGTGTTACATACCTGCCTCTCCAGCATGTACTACTTATACCACAGTGAAGGTGTAGGTGTGTAGAACACGTACTACATGTGTTAGTTCTGTCTTGGATAAGCAGGAGGTACACAGTGGAATCTGACACCTCCCTGTATGGCAGCCATACACATCCCCTCCAAAGCATGTAGGAGACAGACTACACCTGTACACTCTTGGAAAAAACAGCACTGGACATGTTATATGCAATGTGTATTGGTTTAACATGGAACATCTGTGACTGCTACAGTTGTCAGATATGCCTGTGTAGTGATATAGCAAAGGTGCCATTGCACTCAATGATAGGTGTTATGAGTGCCAAATATGGTATAACAATGACAGTCTGGGATTTACATGCCATATCTTTCTATATAGGTTGTACAAAATTGAATGGGTCGCCAAATCTTACCAACCAGTGAAAGTCAAAGGCTACATTACTATCTATGTCCATAAGTCCATGGGTAATGGCTGAACTGTGTGCAGTGTGTGAACACAACTATATTTTTCAGGAGTGGATGACTTCCATAAAGATAGTATTGTGCAGTCCTTGGTATTTACTATTTGTCAATGTCTCTGGTAACAACTGAATGTGTGTCTCAGGCCATCCTGGATAATTGTTCTTTCTGTGTGGAATTCAGCGACAGCTGCTAATATGCAATCACTTGCTAATGTAGTCAGTCAGAGATCACTGATAGTAGCCATGACTACAGAGAAAGAAATGGCTACAAGGGGTGTTCTATGAATAATGTCTGATGACGTCCACTGGTGACTGGCATCATTGTAGGATAGGTCTACTCAATGCTATCTTCCCAGATTATGACTATCAGACACTTGGCTATCTACCAGCTGACATACCACTGTGTAAATAACCTATACAGTTTCCAGAAAGACCTGCTGGCCTAATATTGTCAAACACCTTGTCAGGCCATGGTAGGTGGAATGAGTCATAGTCCTGTCATTCATTGCATACTGTAAAACTCAATGAGGTCCACCACTTAGGGCATATAGGCATGATATTCCCTTGAGCAAAACAATCTGTGTTTGGTCCAGTGTCAGTAGGTGTATGACATTGCTACTGATCATATTCATGCTAACTCCTTTCATGGCTTTACATATCAGATGACTGAGAGATCTGGGGATACTGCTTGGCACTGCATGCTAGTTGTCCTCTGTGCGACTAAGTATTGCAGTTATTTCCATCATGTTCCAAGAAAATGCACAAATCCAAAACTCAGAGCTGCTGTTAGTTGAGGTAGGATACTCACGCTAAAACACTAGTAAAACTCAGTCCAAAAAGATGCGTGACTTTCCAATGAGCAATAAAATGAAAGTAGAAATTCAAACAAATAAATCCATGTAAGTTAGCAAATTGTTTATTCCAACGAGTAAGCTGCCAAAGGCTTCTTCAGACTCTTTACACAAACTAAAACTTTGAACATCACTTTTAAAACCAACAAAAGCTTGTGATAGGATCTCTATAATCACATGTTTCCTTCATTTAAAAATACAGTAACCCATTAAACTCAGTTCCATGAATGTTACCTTGTTCAGCTAAGAAAAATACTGGTATATTAAAAGTAAGAACTGAATAGTTCAAAATAAACATACATAAAAAAACATACATAAAAAAACATACATAAAAAATGCATCGGTGCCCAAACATACATTATATTATATTAAACAATTGAGTATATCTCAGAGCCTTGTCATATTTACTTATCATCTCATGGTGCTTTAGGAAAATCTCGTACTGAACTTTCAGGTATTCCTTGCGCGTATGTGCCTGGTTAATTCTTGAATGCAAAACAAAGAACGCTACTGTGCGTACTTACGCTCATAGCGTCATAAAAATAAACATTGTGTCTATTTAAAAAAAGCCGATTAGGCTTACAACAGGCATAAGTACATGACGAGCTTTTCAATAGCTGTCCATTAGTTCATGCCTTAGTCTCTTCAATCTCCGTTAATAAACAGGGACATTTGACATTTCAGGATGTGAACGTAACTTACAAAAATGTGGGTGGAAAAATGCTTCAACAATAAACGAAGCAACAAAACGTCTATATGGAAACAGAGCAATATCTTAATAATTAACTTGACTCTCGTACAGATCCACAATGGTGCATTCAAGAATTAACCAGGCACATACGCGCAAGGAATACTTTGTTGTGCTGTGATTTTTAAAAGCGTTTCAGAGTCTGCAGAAAATAAGTAACTTTGAAAAACTGTTTTTAACTTTTGATTTATACGAGAATAGCCTAACTAATGTGATACAAGTTTTTAACCACCTGTAATTGTTGACTGTTTTACGAGTCTACTCTGGATAGTATGAACTTCCAGTAAAACACGGAAATATCTAAAGTCACACTTTGTAAATATGTGCATTACAAGCAGTTTGGGTTATACTAACCAAGTCTGAAATGGCTTTTTGATATATACTGCCTGAAAGTTCAGTACGAGATTTTCCTAAAGCACCATGAGATGATAAGTAAATATGACAAGGCTCTGAGATATACTCAATTGTTTAATATAATATAATGTATGTTTGGGCACGATGCATTTTTATGTATGTTTTTATGTATGTTTATTTTGAACTATTCAGTTCTTACTTTTAATATACCAGTATTTTTCTTAGCTGAACAAGGTAACATTCATGGAACTGAGTTTAATGGGTTACTGTATTTTTAAATGAAGGAAACATGTGATTATAGAGATCCTATCACAAGCTTTTGTTGGTTTTAAAAGTGATGTTCAAAGTTTTAGTTTGTGTAAAGAGTCTGAAGAAGCCTTTGGCGAAAGCGCTTACTCGTTTGGAATAAACAATTTGCTAACTTACATGGATTTATTTGTTTGAATTTCTACTTTCATTTTATTGCTCATTGGAAAGTCACGCATCTTTTTGGACTGAATGTTCCAAGAAAAGACTCATCCAAGATGTCTATACAGAAGAGACAAACACACTCTGTGAAGGTAAGGTGGGAGGTTTTACACAGGTATTCTGCAGTTGGATACTACTCAAGTGGTGTGTTCTGCAAAGGACACAATTACCTTGTGAAGAATGTAGAAAGCAGGGGAGTCCCCTGAATTGCTGGTGCCTGGCTACTACTACTGCTGGTCTCACCACAACCACTCTGTCATGGGATACCATGCTCCAATACTTTTTCCTATCATCACATGCAAAATGTTACAATGAAGCTTACTTTTTTCTATCATCACATGCAAAATGTTACAATGAAGCTCATGATGGGTAGCAGGATACAGCCTGTTTGTTCATCCATATGGTTGTGCCATAATATGAAAGGCTCTGTAGGCTTCACATACCCTCCTGCAGATAGATGCCTTGATTAGCGACCTGAGCAATCAGTTGGCTTATGCATGCATTATGCCTTCTGTACCAGGGTTGCTGGTACATCACTAGGGACTGACCAGGTGGTGATTAGGAGCAAAGCTGTAGCATCACAATGTAATGTGCAATGTCCAGTGACACAGATGTCCAGGCTTGCTAAAACAAACAGCACAGCAGTGGCGATCCATCTTAGGTGACAATTTCACAGCACTTCATGCATCCTGCCCTTCAATAGATTAATGGTGGATATCTGCATGACATGTCTATGAGGCCTACTGCAGAGGACTGTCCACTTTTGGCCAAAGTGTGTCCACCTGCCACATGTCCTAGGTATAACATATTGTACAGTCATGTACCTGGAAGACATGTCTGTGTTCCCACATCATGTCACACAACAAGCAGTTTGCTGTGTGGTTACTTGACGGCCATTGAATGCTTGCAAGGCCATTGTAAAGCAAAGTTGAGCAAGTTCTCTGTGCATGCATGGGCATCCAAATCTTCACTGCAAGGCATGCCTACAAACATTGTGTTTCAGGCTATCAACCCCAAGCCTGTGGTATCATGACCCTAATGTTGCAGGACTTGGACAGTGTCACATTTGTAGGTATGGTATTTGGACTATGTCTAATGACAGGATTATGGTCAATCCAAGGTTCACATGACTGTAAAAGCATTGTACAGTACATTGTCAGGTGCTGTGTTACGTTAGGGGACCTACATATAGGTGACATTTTACATTTCACCATCTGTCATGACACTGCTTAAAGATGGTGAGCTGTGACGTACACATAAGCATGACTGTATTGATAATGGCACTATCAATGACTGCTGATGACATGTAGAAAATATACCCACCCCTCTACTCCTATGCCACACCAACACAACATGTGACAGATGTAATAATAGTTCAAATCTTGATTGCATGGTGTCTCACACAGCAGTCAGCACATATGGTAATGAGCATTTTGCCAACATGCACAGCTCAACTCATGCACCACCCACACCCACATCACACACACCTGCATGTCTGCAGCTCCTTACCAGACACATTCCCAAACAACAGACAGCTCAGAAAACCTACCTCTGTAGGGCAGAGTGCACATAATAGTGCATGCACTACTGGTCTCACCAGTCACACACCTGAGACACATCTCAGATCCAGACCTATTATTCATAGGTGAGTACATCTTGAGACACATTGCTGTCCATGTCAGCAGGCTATATATGGGAAATGTTACAGTTGGCTGTCTGTGGATTGACACGATATGCCATATCACACATTGCCACAATGTAAGAATATCAAGTGATGTAATGATGGCATCATATTTCCTGCACGTGTGTACGACTAGAGACATATGTCACTGGACTGTATGCAGACACATAACTGAGCTTACACACTCTGATCTCTCATGGGTATGCCCATAGCTTTCAGCTGCATTTGACACTCACCTAGGATTTTGGCTCAATACACACAGAAAATGAGAGACTTCAATAATTGACTTAGTGTGTAGTATCAGTGTAAGGACATTCACTACATGTCAACCTGGGATGACTTGCTCAACAAACATCAATGCTTTGTCAGAGATGGTCTTCATCTCACCCCTGGGATTTTGAGTACTGGCCAAGGCTACTGGCATGCCCAAAGTGCATCTTATAGGCACTATATGTAGGGAAAAACTTCCAATGAGAACACCATCTTCATACAGCATAATGATTATGCTGCTACACACTGGGAATGGCAACACTAAACCCCACTCTGTGGGAGGTATCCCCACCTTGGAATGTGCAAACATTTGTGAAGTCAAAGACACCTGGTTCACAGCTGTGGACAGCACAATAGCAATACCAAACTGAACATCCTTCCACATGTTCAGACTTCAAACTGACGGTGTGCAAGGTAATGCAGGTGGTGTATACGTATTCATTAAGGATAGATGCACATCCAGATGTAGTGAAACTCTATGCTTTACCAGAGACATTACAGGTGTTATTCACTGCTGGAAGGGTACCTAATCAAACCATTCCCAGCTACAGAAGTAGTTCACATCCTTAACTACAATGATCTGGACCAGTGGTGTGACATCTCCACAAGGGGAGGTGAAGTAGTGCTTCATGTACTTTCCAATATGGGTAACTACAGCAGCCCACGACTGTAAGGTCCTCTCTGGTGAAATCTGAGCACAAATCAGTCTCATTAAAACTATTAGACCTAACCCCCCTTGTAGAAAATAGAGAAATATACCTCAACAAAGCAATGTATTACCCCCCCCCCATGGGATGGTTTACATAGCGTGAATGCAGCTCCCCCTTCAGATGTGACAGGCAAGTATGCAGAACTCTACACCCATGCATTTTGTAAGCAGCATAGAACTGCATAGACTCGGCTGTACATGACAGGAGGAACATGAGCTCTCATGGCACAGAAAACCTGTGTGGTGGAAAACTGCCATTAGCAGGCTGTACAATGACAGGTGGACAAGGCCGTGTGACAGTTGTGGTGAGGGTGCCCCCTAAAATGGAGGCAGCACCTCCTCAGCTAAAACAAGCATAGAGTGTTTGTGTGACATTGTGTAGCAGCAGTATGCAACAAAATCAGCCCCCCCCACAAAGAAGAACCACAATGCACAGTGTACTTACATGTGTAACCTCAGAGAACAGGCCTGGATTGTTGGTTAACTTGTACATAATGATACCACATATAATGGGTATGTACTCATAGCTAAGCTGTTGTCCGACAGGTTCTGAATCAATTTCACTCCCCTGTCTCCATCACATGTGCCACATGTCATTCATACAACCTGCCCCATCCCTTCCATATCTACAGAGCAGGTCATAACTGTCCTTTCTAGGGGGGATACACAGGATCTATTGGGCATGCTAACATCCCAGGCTGCATCCTACATGAGATCCACCAAGAATTGCTAACAACATTGGAAACTCCTTGCAATCATACTGTAACCACTGGCTGTATCCAAGCTGAATGGACAATGACAACTGTTATCCCCATGCAGAGAGGTGGTGCATCCACTGACCACAGGAACTATAGACCTATTTGCCTTAGTAGCCATACCTGTATGCCCATGGGGCAAATCTTCATGGAGCTGATCAGCAAGTATATATTTGATCTACGAACAGCTGGCTGTACACAGTTTGGGTATCTCACAGGGAGATCATGGCTGTTAAATATGGTGGACATGTCCAAGGGAGTGAACAAGGACCTGGGTGAGGGGACATCAAAGCATACAACCCCCTGGATGCAGACAAGACATGTGACTCAATCCCCTATTCATGCATCATTAACAAAAGCACCCACTTAGGCATCCTTGACAATATCATTATAGGAGTCACTAAGTGGCTCATTGGTGGCACACATACTCAAAACAGAGAAATTCACCCCCACTATAGCTGATCTGTAAGCAGCAGTGTTGAACAGGCTTCAGAACTGGGTGCTGTACTGCTTGGGATCCATTTCACCATGATACAAGTGAATACTGACTGTCTGTGGCTGACAATGTTGGATGATACTTGCAATATGTGAGCGGTTATAGATTCTGTCAGATATGTCAATATCCTGATGGACAAATGCCGGTTGATGTACTACTCTCCATAAAATCCATGCAAATATATATGTAGTATCATGTCCATCACTAACACCTATATTCCTGGTAAGTAGCCCATCAGTTGCAACATGTGATGTACATACTCAGTGGTGATAGACCTGGGCACAGAGGCCTGGCCACACAGGTTTACACGTAATGTATCTGAGATCACCATGTCTCCACAGTGGTAAGATGGGAATCATATGTCATAACTGAGGGCACAGCCACCTGAAATTGACATACTCATAACCTCCATGCACTCTTCCCTCAGCATGCCAATATTTGAGTGCAATGGCCATTTGGTACTGTAACTTTCCAAGCACTACTGGCAATTGCACACAGCACAATGTTCCCTTACAAGAGAACTTCATGTCTTCAGTGTCTATTCAATGGGCTTCATCTGAAATCAGTGGGCATTGTAGCCTGTAGCACATAGATTACTCAGAGGTGAATCTCTGCCTTACATACAAGGCAATGTGTGACCCTGCTTGATTGGAAATGCTGCATATCTGTAAGTGGCATGTTACATGGATTACTCACTCTGAGGACATTAACCTGTTGTGACATTAGTAAAACATGTTAGTAGGAGAGATCTGTATAGCATACTTTAATACACCTTTGAAACAAAATCCTGCCTAATGGCGAATAGAGCATCTCAGCGGACCTTGTCAGATGCCATTTGTATGATTGGCTGGGTGACCATCATTTCACCACAGGGCTTTTGCCTGTGTCCCTCATGGAAAAGAGCAATATGTGTTGATCATGTAAATAAGAGTATAAACATGGCTATGATTACAACAGCTGTATGGGCATTATGCTACTAAATTTCAAAGATCCTATGATTCCATAAGCTGATGTAAAATGCTGTAACAGCCACACACACAAACCTGGCTACATTGAATAGCACCACTTCTACTTACTGTTTACAAGACACAACACAGCACAGCATACACTCACACACACACTCACACACACACACACACACACACACACACACACACACACACACACACACACACACACACACACACACACTGCAAGTTGGCTGCATGTAGATTAGAACACTTATCTAGCTAATGGTACACACTGCAGATCGCAGTACGTGATGCACCTACTACACCTCAAGTTGGCAATTACTATCTTTTTAGGACATCTCCTGCTTGATGAGATCAACAGGCCTAGTTGTGGTCAGGCATTTGGAGGCCCACATCACCTGCTACAACCAAAATACTGTAAAACCCTACTTCTGTGTAAGTTACTGAGGTGATCATATTTATTTCATATGGAGATACACAGATGTTGAGCAGCCTTGAGTGAGATTAGAACCTCTACCAATTTAGTCTTACACACTATAGATGACCTCATTTATTACACACACCAGGGATTAAGTCTGTCATTATACTGGAAGCTGGCAGTCGTAAAGTCAATGACATCAGCAGGCCTTGTAGAAGAAGGCAGATGGGAAAACAGCAGCCATTTACAGGGCCAAAAAGTAAAGAACTACTGCGGTTTCTTAGTCAAAAGGGATTTGCAGTTGTGTTGGAGGAAGACACACACACACACACACACACACACACACACACACACACACACACACACACACACACACACACACACACCAAGTGGTCTACAGTGAGATTATAACCCATATCTAACTACTCTTCCACAGTATAGATGACAGTACATATTGTATGCACCACAGCTTAAGTCTGACATTACATTGGCAGCTGGTAGTCTTAAGGTCAATGACATCAGCAGGCAGGCCTTGTAGAAGAAGGCAGTTTGGAAAATGGCAACAACTTACAGGGCCAAAAAGTGCAGAACTATTGCAGTTTTTTAGTCAATGAGAGATTTGCAGTTGTTTTGCAGGGGGATACATGCGCGTACACACACACATACACACACACACACACACACACACACACACACACACACACACACACACGTGGCCTCTAGTATGATTAGAACCCCTACCTAACTACTTTTACACACTACAGATCACAGTACTTATCATACACACCATGGCTGACATCTGTTTAGACATGACTGCAGGCAAACTACTTGTAGATTATACAAACTAGGCTTGTGTTGAGCAGCATCTCTGGCATGCAGTGACATTGCTTCATACTGTTATCTGCATCTAGTAGCCTAGCAATCAGATACATGCTCTTTATCCTAGCTATGTGGCCACAGTTACCAGTTTGGCCATTTGCAATTGGATGGACAAGCCTGTGGGCAAGAAAAATGTACCCTGTCCATACGTGTGTAGATACTCAAATTGTGTATGGCATTCTTCAGCTGTATGATGTAATTAATATGTGACAGAAGTTAAGGAATGTTGAGGATGCAGGGAGTAGAGGTGGCAAAGGTGGATGAGTTTAAATACGTGGGATCAACAGTTCAGAGTAAAGGTGAGAGTGGAAGAGAGTTGAAGAAGAGAGTACAGGCAGGATGGAGTGGATGGAGAACAGTGTCAGGAGTGATTTGTGACAGGTGAGTACCAGTAAGAGTGAAAGGGAAGGTCTACAAGAGGGTAGTGAGACCAGCTAGGTCATATGGGTTGGAGACAGTGGTACTGACAAAAAGGCAGGAGTCAGAGCTGGAATTGGCAGAGCTAAAGATGTTGAGATTTGCACTGGGTGTGACGAAGGTGGACAGGATTAGGAATAAGTATATTAGGGGGTCAACTCAGGTTGGAAGGTTTTGAGACAAAGCCAGAGAGGCAAGATTACATTGGTTTGGACATGTGCTGAGGAGGGATGCAGAATATATTGGGAAAAAGATGCTAAGGATGAAGCTGCCAGGTAACAGAAAAAAGGAAGGATGAAGATAAGGTTTATGGATGTGGTGAGAGAGCACATGCAGGTAGTTGGTGTGACAGAGCAAGATGCAGAGGACAGTAAGAAATGGAAACAGATGATCCACTGTGGTGACCCCTAATGGGAGCAGCCGAAAGAAGAAGAAGAAGAAGAAGAAATTAAAATGTTACACCACACAAAAAAACAACATAATATTGCAGCACATCCAAAAGATGTGGCTACTTCTAGACTAGACCCATTACCTCCATCACCCATGCTAACTTCCCTAGTCCACCGAGCCATACAAGCTGCCAGAGAGTAGTCATTCATCACACAATCAACAGCATCAATATGTATGTTGTTATTCCTGCATTAAGTGAGACATGCAATGTATGATCAATTTCTATGTTACTGACCTGAGATTGCCTAGACTGATGATATATCATTGATACGTTACTGCTACAGCAGTTATATGGGAACACTGTTGTGTTGGTGGTGGGGGAACAGCACTGTATGTTATGCTGGGATACACAGTTGTTCAAATATCATGTAACCCCTCTGTTTAACATCTCCCTTGACTGATGTAGTGAATATTCCAATCACAAGGTCTATGACTATTAAAGGACACATGTTATTGGTTTGGGTATCCGTAGTCCCATGTGGATGTTACTTCTGTCCAAATAGCCCACTATATTTACTTGCATGAATGTAGAAGATCCATACATACCATACCATATCATACTAATCCTTACAAGTAATATGTAGGTTAGAGACTTACCTTGCAAATCTAGCAGTTGACAGAACTGTAGTTCATGAATGACTCTGTCTGATGCAAGCAGTACACAGCCAATACATTGATAGCTACAGGTTGTGGGGGATGTATGTGAGTAGGAGTAAGGTGTCAGTCCCTAGGTCACTAGGTTGTCAGTAAATGTGCTATGCATTGTCTCTTAGCCAAAGCCAGGGCATACTCAGCATGTCTACGTCTGCCTACAGAGACAGGGGGTTCATCCTCCGAGTCCTCCTGTGACTGTGGCTATGGTGACCTAGACACTGGTGAGGGGCTGTGTATCTCTTACTTTTGTTGATCCTGCTGCAGCTGTTATCAGATTATCAGATTGTGTAGTACAGGGCATACTGTGAAAATATGTGCACATATGGCTGGAGAGTACTGCAGGGCTTCACCAGATATATTGAGGCACTGGAACCATGACTTCAGAAGCCCAAACACACACTTTATGATGTTCCTAGTTTGTGTGTCTGCCTCATTATGGAGTTCTTCTGTGGGTGTGTGTACATTTCTGATGGGTGTCATCAACCATAGTTCCAGGGCGTAGCTAGCATCCCCCAATAAATGGCCATGTGGGATGTCCTCCCTAGAAAACATCTGGTACAGCTGTGACACGTGCCAGATATGGGAGTCATGATAACTACTAGGGCTGCCAATACACACATTCAGGATAATCCCCTGGGCATTGAACATAACCTGGCAGTTGAAGTGGTACCCATTGCAGTTGATGTAGATTATACCCTCTACACCGGGGGTGTCTTGATGTGTACATGGGTGCAATCTATGGCAACCAGTACTTCAGGGTAGTGTGCTACACGGTAGAAGTGTTGCATATTGCTGGCTCTCACCTCAGCGGTGATAGGAAATCTTATGTGCTCACTGGCATGTGGTAGCATAGCATCCAGCAACTGGTGGAGTATCCTGGATGCAGATGCCAGTGAGACTTCTATCATGTCCCCAGTCGGTCTTTTGAAAGTAGTTGTAGGTAGTATCCTAAGGGCTCACATACCTTTCTTTCCACTGGGATGGGTTCCCCTCTGTTGGCTCAGGGTCTGAGTTGAGGGTGGCAGAGCTCAGTTAGTTCTCACAGTATGTCCCTGTCCACCCTGTAGCACTCTACAATCTCCAGCTCATGTAACTCCTGGAAGGTTACCCTGGGCCTGAGCACTTTTCTCCTTCTCTATCTAGGCTTATTGTAAGCAGTGTTAGCAGCACTGACCTCAGCAACTAGCACATACAGCTGTAGCAGCCTCTAGCATTATCTTAGTTAAAGTTCCTTAGGCTGTACTTCAATGGTCCCGAGTATTGGGGAAAAGTCAGAATTTAGGGGGTATGCATACTTATAGGTGCAGAATTTGTGGTTGACTAATTATGATACATTCCACCTGTGTACAATATAATTAACATAATTTAATGGCCCTATTTCAGTGCACAATGCCGCACACAGTGATGTGCCACACAGCATAGCATATACAAAGGGCAAAATGTCTAATTGAATACATCCGGTTGTGAGAACACACTCATCCAGGTAGCAAGCCATGCAAACATGCACTGCTAAGCTTAAAAGAGCTTAGAAGAAAGAAGACACACCACTCTGATGTCAGACACATCCTGTGTAAACATCAACTTGGTGTAAGACCCTACATGAAGGGGATATGCGGACACGATTACTCCTTTCTGCTATTCAGTAAACCCACCTCATTTGCATAGATATCTGTGCTGACAGCCTAGAAACTATATGTTTCATAGCCCTATCACCTTAGCGGCAACAGCAGCAATGCATCATTGTAGGGACCCCACGCAAGCTGCTATCATACATTTCTGTCACATACTATAAAATTATTGTTTTTTCCTATTTTTTTCTTAATTTTTCTATTAATCATATTTTCACACTGTGGCATGTAATTCAAATATGCCGAGATTTTTAGCAAAAAAATATTAATTTAACTTATTCCCTTTAATCTTTTTGACATACAGACAATTAGTTTTGCTCATATGTGTATGTGGTCTTACATTTTCAGGGAATTTATGTCCACATTTCTACAGTTTTATATCCCCTTTTGTCTGTGTAGACTTCTGCAGGCAGAATTTTTCCAGGTACACTACTGACACTGATATGGGTTCTGAACAGTAGCCTTTCTGCATTTTGGATAGCTCTACATGCCTTATTTGCATGAGATTCACCTGTTTATTAGACAATTTGCATGCCACAGAAGTTTCCATGTTTGTGTGTGCATGCGCACCCCTAAGCAGCGCTTATTGAATCTAAAAATGTTCATATCCATGTAAGCATCGAGGAGCGATGCCTATAAGAAAAAAAAATCATGTTGGCTTTATTGAATTGCCTCCATAGTCATAATATATAATGCAATCAATATAATCCTAAGGTAACAACTGGAACTTTAATACAAGATTCTACTAGTGAGTGGAAACCAGTTCCATGAGTTTTAATCTATGGTATGCTAGATTAGGGTGGTAGACCGCTAAATAATTTTGTAGGTTCTTTAAAACAATGGTGGCTATATAAACTGAAACAACATATTAAATTATATTTACAGAGGAAGGGTAGCATGGATTCATGCATGTTTTTCTCTCTGTAAAATGACACTGCAGATGAAATATATGGAAAAAAACATATTATGGATAACAAAATGATCTCTGAATAGGTTTACATTAGAAGTTGTGATAACAGAATGAAGATGGATTAATAAATAGTACATCAGTGACAAAATCTACAGCAGATTAAAATGGTTTTGATGAAGTGCAAAATAGCCCACATGGCTTATTATGCACACACATGCACTTGTATGTAAAAATAAGTATTCCTACACCAGTAAAGAAAGCACAAAGGAATTTTTTGAAACTGACTACAATGTCATGTATTCACTTTTCTATCTTCCTGTTGGAATGACAGACAATATAAGTCTAAAACAAGGGTCATAGTTTTCAGACCAGAATTGGATTAGTAACCTCAAACAGTAGTGTCTAGTCAGGAAGAAGGAATGCATGTACTCAGTCAGGCATCCTTGAATTAGATATAGTAAAGTGAAAAAAAACCTACAGAACTGTTTACTTTGTGCTTTGACAATGTGCATGGCAGGGTAATAGTGAAGCATAGTTTGCTATGTTGAGATTTAGTGAGACTGGGTTACAGGTAAGGCCATCCAGGTGAGATATGCGTTCAGTGAGGTAAAATTGTTTTGTGTAGTAAATAAAAGAAAGATGCTTATATAAATAATAATTAAATACATTAGAATAAGTAATTGTTTGGATTAATGTTGTTAGGGCTGACAGACTTTCAAGGACAGTATGCAGCAACTTTGTATTAATGTGCATGAGTTAGACAATGCATCTGTTTAAAAAAAAAGTAAGGGGATTTGCACATCTTGTAACTGGTGAGAATAACTAGTGGGATCTTGTGTTAAGATGATGTTTGATGGTGATAAGCATATAGTTAGAACATGAAAGAAGTATAACCTGAGGAGAAAATGATTTAATTATATCAAGTACCCTGTAGTCAAAAAGGAAGACCAAAGGAAAAAAATAGTTTGTCAATATAGAGAAAGGTTGATAAGATGGACACTGTCTTTTGATGATGTACATCCATTGATGTCAATGGTAGAAGTAGAGCTGTTAGCACCACAACAAATAAATACTGAAAAACTGAGAAGCTCTGTGTGTGTGTGTGTGTGTGTGTGTGTGTGTGTGTGTGTGTGTGTGTGTGTGTGTGTGCGTGTGTGTGTGTCACAGAGACAGAGAGGAAGAGAGATTATGCATGTGTGTCAGTGTATGTGCATGCGTGTAAAGAGCATTGCATGGGTTGGTAGATGAAACACTAATGCAGTTAATTCTGAATGTGCTGATTTCAGTTCAGAGACATGCTAAGGAGACAGTAAGGAGCTCTTCATATATGCAGCTCTTACATGTTTTGAACTGCTTTTTATTGACATGGTGGTACTGTAGCTCACAAGTAAAGCCCTGATAGAATATATTCAATCCTCAGCTGGTGAGGGGATGTCTCCTACCCCAAATGCTGTTCATTCTTTTTGTGATCCCCAGTTGTAAATGTGGTGAAGATCTATACGGTGATGTGTTACCTGATGCTGACCGTGCTTTGGCCAAATAGAATTAAATGAGATAGAGTAATTTTATACATGGCATGAAGTGGCCTTACCCTAGAATAGAATCCCGTTAGACATCAGATCCACATTTTCAAAAAACTACTAAAAGAAAGACTTCTTAACACCTTGATCTGTTCCTGTCTTAACCTTGCCTAGTGTCAGCATAATCAACTTCCCACCCTGCCTGTTCTGCCAGTAACCATTTCTTCCTTTCTCCTAGTCTGTCTGTCTCCATTTCTTCCTCTCTCCTTCCCTATCCTACTTAGATACTAGTCCTCCTCTTATTTTCCACACTTATTCCATCTATACTGCCCTCCTGCCTTTTGTTACTACTCTGTTTATCTTCCCCTTCCCACTTCCTTTAACACCACCCCATTACTACTCCTATTCAAAACTCTTCATCTTCTTCTCTGTATCCTCTTTTCTCATTGTTAACCTAATAATACTTATCTATTAGTTCATATATTTTTCTAAAATACTGTAGTTAATCTGTTCTGTCTCTTCTATACCATCTTTCACCTAACAATCTTGCAACTTTAAGTTGAGTTGCAAGTAAACGTGTTCAGTTCTTAATGTACAGTTCAACTACCCTTTTGTTTTATCTTATCTTATTGATGCTGAAACTTAATTGCATTTGCTAACTCTTTCTTTATTATACTATTACCCAGCTAATTGATGCTGAAACATAATTGTAAATGCTAGCTTCTATTTTCTGTGTACTTATCTATTTTTTTTTTTTTTTTTTTTTTTTATTTGGAACTTTTCTACCCGAGTCTCCACTGAAAATGGGTTTTTGCCAAGTTGGACTTTTCCTGTTCAACAAATGTCGAATAAATAAACAAATAAATAAATAATAAGCAGTGCTAAGGTAAGGCCTTCTTAAAAGTATGGTTGGAATTTTTACAATTGGTTATAGTGAAAAGCATGAACTGCACTTCTGGAGGAGAACTTCCAAACACCAGTTAGGAAGTGAAAGTATGTCCTACTGCTAAGTCAACAATTTTTGTGTTTTCTGACCAGTAAGTGACTGCCTTGCTTGGTGAAAAGATGAACTAGAAATGGTGCAAGGAAAAGCTATGCCCCTCCCCCCGTAATAAACAGCCTTAGTCATTTGGTTACACCCAAATTGATATGATTAGTGCTTAGTGTATGAATTTAGATTGTTCTTTATATAGTCTGTGTACAGAAAAGCTGGTGGCTTCATTCCACTGCCTTATAAGAAACTGTATATATTGTCTTGGTATGGCTGGCATATATAATAAAAGCACAATGAAGAACACATTGCCATAGTAATGTATTTGTTGAAGTTTTATTATGTAAATTGAAAAGAAATTTAAGAATTAAGCCCAAACTAAAGTATACATATAGATGATGTGAATAATGGCACTGCAATTGTTGCCCGCATGATAATTTTCTGTCCTGATACACTATAGTAGAAAACACACTCAGGTGGAGGTATGCACGTTTTTGAGATGGGAGCTAGGGAGAATGAAAGATTTTTTTTACCAGCAAAAGCAGACATGGCAATAGAGAGAGAGAAAAAGCAAGAATAAAACTAGGCATTACGTAGTTTATAAGGACAGACGTTGGCAAGGGAAATGTGAAGATGTCGGCATCTATCCTTTTAGATCCCATATTGATACAGGAATATTTTGTTTCTCTTGATTGATTCTCAGCAAGGACATTTCTGGAAAGTGCAAATCATTAAAGCCATGCACTACTGACAAATGTCATCTTATAGTTGTGGGTTTGATTCCCTCAATGTCCATTACATACCATGCGATTATAAACAAATCATTTAAGAAGACAGTACTTCAAACCTTCATATTAAATTGGCCTCAAGTCAGTTGAACAATTTAATAACAAAATACATAAATTAAATGGAAATAAAATGTCATAGGGTCTGCAAAAAATGATATTTGAAGAGAGATGAATAAATACGACTGCTCTCACCATAGGGTTGCCACCTTTTCAAATGGCCAAAGTGGGATATTTTTGGTACAAACATCAGATTTTACAGGCTGACACATACCAACGGTAAGTACAAAGGTTAGAACTTAACTTTTTTGCCTAAATTAAAGCTTATTCTTGTAGCATTTTAGTTGCTTATTTTGTTTCGTATAACATTTAGGTATTTTAGATACAGAATAACTTGTTATATGCAACTATTACATAAAATATAGGAAATAATTGTGTCCTAAAATCTCAGAAGATTTGCCATTTTTACAATTTTTTGTCAGGACACAACTGCCCAAAGAGGGACTGTCCCTCACAAAGTGGGATAGGTGGCAACTTTAACCATGGTTAGAAAGACAGAATACTTGACAGAACCAGTTAAGTATCACAAAAGAATTAAAGTAAAAATGGATAGTGTTCTACATATGATGAGGAAGCATTTATGATTAATGGTCTTATATTTAAGACACAGAGGTGACAGCTCAGAATTGACACCAGAATGTATTTTTCTTCACAGAAGAGATTGCAGATGTATGGAATGGCTTTCTCTTTTATACTTCAGAATTAAAACAATGGCATATTTCAACAGTACATAAGAAAATATCTGACAGTTCTATGTGGTGATACAGAAAGTGCTACGACTTGTTATCAAAATATTATTGATTAATTGATCAGCTGGAGGAAGGGGAAAGTAGACACTAAGTAAGTTAAGGGTTTATATCTATTGCCATGTGTTATCTTTGTCATTTTAAAATATATCTTCAAAACAGCATTTCACCATCTCTTTTTGCATTGCAATCTATACTCTTGTATATCATGTTCAAACTTTAAATCATAGTACAGCTTCTGAATGCATTTCCTAACATTGAGAGAGTTATCAGAATTTCATTTTTATATTTTACTAATAAGAACTTTGTTACTGTCTAATGAACTATATCTTAGCACAATATGAAGAGAGTTGCAATTTATAGTGCCAAACCTGTGCAGATAATGGACTTAGTGTTATTTATTGGCCTACTGACTCATTTACAATGAAATATTCTTATGTACATTTATTATATACACAATACAGCTTAATGATTCAGTAATACTATTTATATCAAGGATTAAGCCTCAGTAGAAGAGCAGTTCTTTTGATTTAGCTGTTTTTTATAATATTTCTCACTACTTTATTTAACTAATTCTAAACAGAAAATCACTAGTGCTTTATGCAGACCTTTATGATGTGTTTTGTATTTTTGTTCCTTGGATATCTAATATTCTTTTCAACACTTTTCTCATAATGAAACATAAAATCATCTGTTTTACAGCCATTTTTTTTACTCTTGTTCATAGAAGCTTTACTAAAACAGTAACAGCTTTGTGCATCTGCAAGGTGACTTTTCATGCTTCTTTACTTATATAGGAATAAGCAGCTGGATACGACACTGAATACACATCTAGAGTCATTCTTTACATGACGTGGTGGGATATAAAAAATATAGCAAGGATCTGAACAGTACTGACACTGAACATCAAGTTGGCACAAGGGATAATAGCATGCAGTGAAACCATGTATAGCCATCAAATCACACAACATTAAACACAGCATAGTGCAAATGAAGCCAAGTTAAGGCTGAGACCAGGAGTATATTATGGAGCAACATTTCCCCATATAAAAAGCTATAAAACGTAGGGCGTGTGTGTGTGTGTGTGTGTGTGTGTGTGTGTGTGTGTGTGTGTGTGTGTGTGTGTGTGTGTGTGTGTGTGTATGTCTGTGTGTGTGTGCATGTTTGCGTGTATGTATGTGTGTGTGTGTGTGTGTGTGTGTGTGTGTGTGTGTGTGTGTGTGTGTGTGTGTATGTGTGTGTGTGGGTGTGCGTGTATGTGTGCATATGGCTATGTGGGTGTGTGTGTGCATGTGTGTGTATGTTGTATGTGTGTGTGTGTCTGTGTGCATGTGAGCGTGTGTGCGTGTATGTCTGCGTGTGGCTATGTGGGTGTGTGCGTGTGTATGTGTGTGTGTGTGTGTGTGTGTGTGTGTGTGTGTGTGTGTGTGTGTGTGTGTGTGTGTGTGTGTGTGTGTGTGTGTGTGTGTGTGTGTGTGTGTGTGTGTGTGTATATGTGTGTGTGTATAGAAATATAGATATAGATCATGGATGATGGATGATGGATGATGAGTTATAATACACCTATATATATATATATATATATATATATATATATATATATATATATATATGTGTGTGTGTTTGTGTATAGAGATATAGATGTAGATCATGGGTAAGACAATCATTGTGTGGTAAAACTGTAGCAAGCTGCTTGTTATAGTTACAAATGTAATATACAGCTTGCTACAGGTATAAAAGCATGTACTAGCTCCTTTCTCTTCTACATGGGAATATTGCAAAAAACCTTTATTTATTTATTTATTTTTTATCCTCAGCTTTAAGGAGTAGAAGGGGTACCAGTTTAGAGAACTGCAGAGGGCACCAAAACAGTGACTACTAGTAAGTGATATGACAGCATCATGAGTAAACACTACCTTATTATGAAATCATGTGCTGGATTGGAAAAGAGTAGAGTTGAAGGAAGAGAGAGAATGTCACAAATGAGATGGAGAGTGGCACCAGAAGAAATGTCAATGAATGAAGAGCAGACAAAAGTGCACAAACCACTGTGATGGACAATCGGCATATGATGTATGGTAGCAGTAGGAGCATATATAGGGAAGTACACCTGTATATTCAATGGTAGGACATGAATGAGGTGGGAGATGTTTTGGTGAATCAGTAAACTGTGTTCATTTTGTGAAAACAATGAATGCATTAGGGTAATCAGTGGGAAGAGAGCAGTAAGCTGGACATGAAAGATGGCATAAATACTATGAAGAGAGTTGTATTAACAATGATGCAACACCCTGGACTCTTGAGCTATGTGTAGAAAAAAGGAATGGTTTGTAGACAGTATAGCATTCATTTCTCCCTTATTTGACTGAATGAAAAAAGACCAAATGCTGTTAAATTGAAAGCAAAAGACAGGAAACAATTTAGGGCTAAGCTACACTACCATACGTATTTTAATAAACTACACAGGTTTATACCTAATTTTGCAGGATAAACAAGCCCATTGCCACCCATGCAGGTGTCTCAACACCCTTACCAATATATTCTCATTTCAGCTCACACAATATTTATTTCTCTAGAAAGCCAAACATCCATTACTCTATGTGAACTTAAAGTGAGAATGTATTAGTATGGAAATGTATAGGGACATAATCCTGGGATTGCAGAAAGCTTATGCTCTTCAAAAATAGCTTCAGGGGAAATAATTTTCAGTCTTTTCTTTCAGTCAAGTTGCAAGCAATGGATTACATTCAGTGTGATTCAGAGAACCAATGTGCACACACACTGATTGTAGATCACCCTCTTCTCCTCTTTAGCCGCATGTGTACAATAAAATATGAACTATATCAGTTCAGTATATGAAGTGATATATATCAGTCACAGGCAACTACTGCTACTGCATGTTTTTATGGTGATGGCTTTGTTACTTGTTTCAACCAAACTTCTCAACCTTATCTCTTTATGCAGAACAGTCCTCAGTCTGAGTTTAGAAATTTCATGTTTTATGGGATCTATTCCACATTCATAGTTAAGAATTGTTTTTTGGAATACCATCAGTAATCATGTTAATTCTTCAAAAGAACTTTATTCAAGTTTACAGTACCATGATTACTGTAATCATGTTACTGTAAGCTTGAATCATGTTAATTCATCAAAATAACTTTATTCAAGTTTACAGTAATGCATTTTAACTGTGTTGTGAGCTTCCTAGCTGCAGCAATTAGTAAATGTTACGCATTTTGCTCATCTGTTACACATTATGTGAGGTAGTGTTTCACAGTCTGGAGACAGAAGGCCAAGAGTTGTGGTTCAGTACTGTTTTGGGGAGCATACCAAATGATGTCAACTGGTGCCAGGCAGTACCCTGACCTAGAGAATCTAGCAGTAAACACATATTGCCAAGTGAGGGATCTGTGCCCAAAATCAACATATCAGGCATAGTTGTGTTCTTCTGATCATGGTAACAGCTACGAATACTTTTCCAGTGTACACAATTGCATTGCCATTACAACAGGGCATGTTGTATGCATCATAATGTCTCATTTTAAGCCATAACATATTAAGAAAGCAGTGGTATGCTAATGCTATTATAGTTAAAGCAGATTCAGAGAGATTACAGTGGATATCACATGATACTTATACAGGATCCTGAGTAACTACAGGATATAGCACTGGAGTGCACATCTTTTTAAAAGGAATGGTAAGCACAGAGAAACCATCACAGAAGCAAAGCCTCAACAAAGAGTTATGGAACACAAAACATATAGCAAAACAGGTATACCGTCCTCTATTCATATAACACTATTAGATGTTCAGGTATCAAAGGTGAGTGCACATAGTGAGCAAATCTGATGTTCTTAATGTGCAGCCAAGTCAAACTTATAGACATGAACACAAGGAAGATGCAACAAAAAAAAATCCATATGTCTCCAACCATAGCACTGCTATCTGATGCAATCACACAGTACACAGTATGCAAGCATGCACTTATCTACACAACTGTATACCAAACAAACATCATAATATAATCAAAAACAGGCAGCAGTTAAGTGGTGTATTCAGATGAGGGCTAATACAACTGCAAGCCATAGCACTGCTCATTATATAATGTGATTTGCTGATGTTCTCATCCAATTTTTTTTTTTTGCTTAATTAGCAGGAGGGAGCATGAGCACAGTTCATCTGTGATGCTTCAAATAACTTAGCTCTAGTCTACCAGTTCCAATAAGTGTAGCTTGAGGTAGCATTCACATACCAATGATACAGGCGGTTTATGTCAGGTATGCTGCTGGCATTCCTTTACATAGGTACCAATCAGTCAAAAACGAAAGGAAAATATAGCAAAGATAGACATTCTACTGTGTGATTCCTTTAACCTCTTGTATTAGAGGCAACATGGGATATATGCAAATGAACCTTAAAGTACATGCATGTTTCAGCCTTCTTATGGCATCATCTGTACAGCATAAGTGGAATGCATGTCCACAGCTAGTGGGGTTTGGCATTATTGTCCTGAAATTTTCCATAAATAGACTTAAAAAGAAACAAGTCATGGACATTCAGAATTGCCATATAACTGAAACACCTGATGTCATTAAATGGTCATTTGCATATATCCCATGTTGCCTCTAATACAAGAAGTTTAAGGAATCACACTGCAGAAAGTCTAGCTTTGCTATATTTTCTTTTTGGTTTTTGCTGATTGTTTTTTCTGTGTGACCTTTTTACTCATTGTTTTAGTTTACACAGGCACCAGGAATACCACTAGGCAGGATTTTCACAAGTAGTAGCATCACTCTCCAGTCTTTACAATATTAGTACTATGTGTAATAGTAAAAGACATAAACATCAAGCCCCTCACAATGTACAAATTCATATAAATGGTGGTGGAACAGATGATCCTGTTCACCTTTAATAGGGTGGATTTAATATAATTTCTCACTCTTTCGCACTCCTTCTTTCTTTCAGAGCAATGGGTTGCCATATACACCTACTGTCTTTAATAAGTTTCCCCATTGTTCCAGAATAAACAAGCTTGAATGTGTTGGAATTGCAAATGCACAAACTTCAGTGAATAAATTACAATAATAACATAGCACTAAGGAGAAAAGTGCCTGTTAGCACATTATTATGATTTTAGCTTTGAAAATACATATAATTGTGTGCATCTCCTCACGTCAGCTGGCAATTTCACACACCATATGCATGTGCTGTGTTTTGCAGTCCTATGACTAGTAGTATTTAATGTGCCATAGTACAAATTCAGCTTTTGGCACATGTGCTAAGTTCAACATTAACTGCATTTCAAAGCAGTGAGAATCACAGAAACATGGCTATAATGGCATCTCATACATAAATGCAAGTCATGCATATGGACAGCACTCTATACTGCAAATAATTCAATTTCTCAGTTGACTTCAAAGTTTTATTTTCTTGAGGAAGGATATTTTAGGGATTCCTTCAAACAAACTGATAGCATTTTTTGGGAATATGTTGAAGTATAAATTAATTTCTATATGCAAAACAATATTCTTTAATTCATTAGATAACTAATTCTCTTTGCTTTGATTTGCAAGAATCTGCATTGCACTGCAAAATTACAGGGGCAGTGGTGTACTGTAATGCCACTGAATATTGTGATATGTTGAGAGGTAGGCATTATGGGAAAAAAGTCACCTTTAAGCATCTTAACCTCCAATACCAAACAATGCACTCTTCTTCCAGGACAGAACCCTGAAGGTAGTAGACTGCTCCCTCCTTGAGAAGGGGCAGTAGTTAGTTCAGGTGGAGGAGTTTCGGTACCTTGAGGTCTTGTTTTCAAGTGAGAAAAGAAGGGAGATGGACTCTAAAAAGCAATTCTTACTATAATGGCAGTATTGGTGTGGTTGCACTGGATTACAATGGGACATGAGAACTGGTTTTATATGTCTCCATCCTCATCTGTGGTCAGGAGGTATGTTAGTTCCTGAAAGGATAAGATTATAAACAGAATAAGAAGAAATGAGGTTCCTTCACAGGGTAGGTCATTTAACTACCTTTGTTAGATAGGTCATTTTGCTGTCCTTCTTAGATAGGGCATGCAACTCTCCTTGTTAGGGTAAGGATTTTGACAATGTAGAAAGTTTTCAGAGTAGGTTCCCTGGGCCCCCATGCTGAGACAGTTGACATGGTTCATAGGTTCATAGGTAGGTAGGTACTAGGCTATCGGCCCCAGGGCCTATACAAGCCCAGCCAAAAAGACACCCTGGGTTTTGCCACTCAAGAAAATTATTTTCCTGTGCTAATGTCGACCAGAGCCACAGAAGTGATCCCTGGGGTGAATTTCCTATTTCCCATCCAATCATCAAGATTTTAATTGAAGAGTGCTAATGAGGAGCTTTGTTTGATATAGATAGGTAGTTTATTCCAGAGTATGGGACGTCTCTGGGACAGGAATCTACCCCTCTGGCATCTTTTGTTTATTGTGGTGACAAGGTTTAGGTCCCTAGAGCGTGTAGCTTGGAGGGATCGGGATTTCTTTAAGTTGAGCATGTCCAACATGTCTGGGTTTGACATAGCTTTGTATGTTAGGCAGGGATCACCTCTGATTAGGCGATATGTGATGGAGTAAAGCTGGAGTTTTTTTGAGACAGTGCATAGGGCATCTGTTTGAGGCCAGTAATCCTCTTTGTGAGATATTTCTGCGGCCTTTCCAGTTGTTGTAGATGTCTTGTGAGGTACATACCAAAATGGGCGTTGTACTCTATAATGGGTCTGAGTGATGAATAGAGGGGAACAATGACCTCTTTTTTATGGATGAGAAACCTTTTGTGATGAGGTGTGCCATGTAGAAGGATTTCCTGACTACTGTGGCGATGTGATTATCAAAGGAGAGACTACTGTCCACCTGTGTCCTTATGTCTCTTATCACACTTTCGGTGTTAAGTATACTACCACCTATGTTGTAGTTCATGGCTACAGAATTCTTACCAAAGGGGATAACAATGCACTTTTTGGCATTGAGATCGAGGCCATGGCTTTGACACCAGGCATCTGTTTCAGTGAGGCCCTTTTGTAGGATGGCCACATTGTTAGGAGTTTCGATTATGACTCCTAGTTTGCAGTCATCTCCAAACTTCATTAGCCTGTACTTCAGAGAAGTATATACCAAACAGGAGAGGACCATGAACCCTGTGGTACTCCACTTGTCACTGGTCTGAAGTTGTATTTGGAGTCTGCTACTTTCACATTGTGGGTTCTGTCAGTCAGCCACTTGGCAACTCATCTTGTGACATAGAGATTTATACCTAGTTTAGTGAGTTTATGTATAATTCCAGAGTGGGAGATGGTGTCAAAAGCCTTGGCAAGATCTAGATAGGCTGTGTGAACCATCTTACCCTCATCTATGGCTTTGGTGACTGCTTCAAAGAAGTCTATCAGGTTTAGGAGACATGATCTGCCTTTTATAAACCCGAACTGGGTGGGGTCCAGAGTTTATAGACTACCAATGTCTTTGTTTATAAGTTTCATGATGATACGTTCCATGACCTTGCAGACCAGGATTATCAGGCTAATGAGGCGATAGTTCCCGGGGTCTGTGGTGGCTCCCCCCTTGTGGAGTGGGATAACCATCACTGAGTGCCATTCAGCGGGCACAAAGCCTGAGGTGAGGCTATGATTGAACATGGTACTTAAGTGGGGTGCCAGTTCGTTCTGTAGTTTGTGTAGAATGCAGCCTGGGATGTTGTCTGGTCCCATGGATGCTGTGTTCTTGGCTTTGGAGAGTGTGGTTTTTACCTGTGCAGCCGTGATTACAGGGACTTTGCATTCTTCCGGTATAGAGATGGGCCCTTTAGGGGGTGAGAGGGGGGTAAAGTTAGCACTGAACCTATCTGCCAGGATGTTGGCAATATCAGTTGGGTCTGTATATTTAGTGCCATTGTGCTGTAACTCAGAGCAGATCTGCGTGACGCCATTGAGGTTCTTGACATAGCTATAGAATGCTTTGTGGTTGTCTTTAGAATCAGTGTCTATTTTGTTTTTGTAACTAGCTTTGGAGGATTTTATCAGGGATCGCAGCTTCTTACTGAGGCTGACCAGGGAGCTTCTCCACTCATGGGATTTTACTCTCTTTTGCAGCAGTTTCTTCCTTCTGTTGTACAGTTTGTTTATGGCAGGGGACCACCAGATTGGCTTCCTTTTTTTGGAGGATAGCGTCTTGGTTCTGTTTGGGATAGCATGATCCATGCACTTGTGTAAGTGCTTATAAAGTGCAATTGTGTAGGATTCAGTAGTCGTAACTGTAGTGTCCATCTGTATGAGTGTCATGAAGTTCACCACTTCTGTCTTAAGAAAGCATGAAGATGGCTTTGGAGAAATGTTTTACCATGGTTTCCTTAATGGGGGGTGTGGGCAGGATGTGGATATCTAGGGTAATTAGCTTATGGTCGGATCGAACCAATGAGGCGTTTACTTCAGGTGTGGAACACCGGTCAATCATGTTGGTAATGACTAGATCTAGGATATTGTTGCCCCTGGTGGGGGTGTGGATAAGTTGATCCAGGGCATTGGAGTTTATGAATTTCAGAAAGAGTTAAGCGAAGGAGTTGGTACATGAGTAGTTTTCCCAGTTAATGGTGGGGTAGTTGAAAACACCCATTATTAGGGTGTTTGGTTGAACCCTAATATTTTCCAGTACATCAAGAAAAGAGGCGTGGGAATCCTGGGGCAAGGTGGGAGATCTGTAGCCAGCTACAATTTGGATTGCAGTTTTGCCCAGAGTTATTTGCAATTGGATAACCTCAGATGCATTATGCTGAGCAACTAGCCTGAAGGTGTGGATATCCTTAATGAATATGGACACACCTCCGCCTTTGGTGTTCCGGTCCAGGTTACATGGCCGAAACATGTGGTATGAGTTTTAGCTTGGTATTGCAGGGGTGCTCTCTAGATCCTTGAACCAGGTCTCAGTCACTGCACAGATATAGATGTTCTGCATTTTAAGGAGTGCCTCGAGTGAGTGCATTTTGAGATTTAGACTTCTAGCATTGAGTAGCATCACCCCCAGTCTTTGCTTGCCTGTTCCTGTTAAGGTGGTGAACAAAGCACTATAGGAGTGGCAAGAGCCTTAGCTAGTATCCGGAATCCCAGGGGTGACAGGTGCAGTTCATCTCTAGCAAAGCATCATGGTCTGTCGATCATGTCATCCCAGGCAGACAAATACTGGATCCTCTTAGAATGACACCAGAAGCTTAGCCAATTGTTGAAGTCAATCATTTTGTCCTTGTACTGGGCTCATTCTGGGTGATGGCAGAATGCTACTCAGGGCTAGGGTCATACCTGCCTGGGCTATAAGATCGGAGAGCTCTTCCATGTCTCTTTTCATGTAGTCGAGGTTAAGGTAAACTGAGAGAATAAACACTGGACTCTTCCTCCAAGAGCTGTATACAACCACTGTAATGAGAATCTAGGTTAATTATGGAAATTTTGGAGAGATTCTAACTTCCATCTTGTCTTGAGAACACCTGGGGATATTATACAGGTGAGCTAGGGACTGCAGTTGTATATTGAGAAGTGGTCTGTACTGTTCAACTTGTTACCACCTTGACCTTTGTCAAGACAAGAGATTTAGAAAATGCCAATGACATTGATAATGATGGTGGTACAGTAAGAAGGTGGCAATCAAAGCAAAATATACTAATGATGGGAGCTCCACCTCCCAGCTTTTAAGTACAGGTAGTCCCCAGTCTATTCAAAAGGAACAAGGGAATATGGCCAAATTCAAATATAAAGCAGGTCCAGCTTCATTGTACAGCATGTAAACACTTTTGAATCACTCCACAATCTTGTTTTGCCTTATTAACACACATGGAACATCATTATACTGTCATTAACATTTAACATGGCTGGCCACATTATTTGGCTTAGCCATATTGTATAGCTGTTTTTTTCTGAATCATACATACCTCCCTCATGGCTGATTGTCACACAAACTTGCTTAATGCGATGTGCATAGTTATCTGTCTCTGTCCTGTTTTCTCATAATGCATCCTACTATGCTAAAAATCAGACAAAAATTATATACATTTCTGCATTAGCAATTTTTATATTGTCCTTAGCAAAGTCGCAGGAACACAACGGCTTCTGTAATTCAACGTAGGAAAAGTCACCACATTTAAGAATCCACTTTTTCAGAAAGAACAATAGCTCCACAGGAAGTAAACAGGGAACGTTCTTTATTTTACGATCAGTGAGCGCTTTCACCCATAGAGGGCTTCATCAGACTGTACAAAGTAGATTGGTTAGAACAGTCCTTAAATACTTGATTCAATTAAGAAATCAGTTAAAATCAGTTAAAAAATTTTTTTATATAAAATCGAAACTTTTAAAATCTGGTAGTGCAAAAAACAGGAAATCAGCTCATTCAATACTACTCTTATTATAAGGAATAGTAAATATTATCATAGAACATTTAATTAAAGCTGTTCTCTAAATTAATGTTATATGACTATGTATTTATTTCATTTAGAGAATTGCTTAAGGAATATTCCCATTGCAGTAACCACTAAAGTCCACCAGATGGTGGTAATCCACAAATCACATAATACATCAAATATGCTTAGCTTAATAAAAAGACTTTAGTCATAAAAATAATTTATGCATGTATCAACTATAAATGTATTATAAACTTAAAAACATCATGAAGTTCATTAAAGCTTAATCCTAGATATACAAACAATTAGATGTACATAGTTATATGTATTAACAAATGCCATAATTCCTAGTCATATTGCTTTTTATAGTAATTAAAAAGCCTATTGTTCATAGCAGTATATTTCATAACAATGATGACAGTGAAAATTTTTATATACATAAATAACTGTGATCAATGCATTTACTTAAATGTTTTACCTAATCTCCTCTTTTTAAGAAAGGGATAGATATTGATTTTGTCATTCAAGCCAGGGGGGTGATCCGCTTTGCAACGAATAATCCATCTAGCCTCATGTTCTAAGGTGGTCGTTTCTATGTCCCTAGCTAAACATGTAAAGAGAAATGGAGGCGAACACACATTTACGTTTTTTGTCATACAAACCATTCCACATAATTTAAGAGGAGGGGACATAGAAACGACCACCTTAGAACATGAGGCTAGATGGATTATTCGTTGCAAAGCGGATCACCCCCCTGGCTTGAATGACAAAATCAATATCTATCCCTTTCTTAAAAAGAGGAGATTAGGTAAAACATTTAAGTAAATGCATTGATCACAGTTATTTATGTATATAAAAATTTTCACTGTCATCATTGTTATGAAATATACTGCTATGAACAATAGGCTTTTTAATTACTATAAAGGGCAATATGACTAGGAATTATGGCATTTGTTAATACATATAACTATGTACATCTAATTGTTTGTATATCTAGGATTAAGCTTTAATGAACTTCATGATGTTTTTAAGTTTATAATACATTTATAGTTGATACATGCATAAATTATTTTTATGACTAAAGTCTTTTTATTAAGCTAAGCATATTTGATGTATTATGTGATTTGTGGATTACCACCATCTGGTGGACTTTAGTGGTTACTGCAATGGGAATATTCCTTAAGCAATTCTCTAAATGAAATAAATACATAGTCATATAACATTAATTTAGAGAACAGCTTTAATTAAATGTTCTATGATAATATTTACTATTCCTTATAATAAGAGTAGTATTGAATGAGCTGATTCCCTGTTTTTTGCACTACCAGATTTTAAAAGTTTCGATTTTATATAAAAAAATTTTTTAACTGATTTTAACTGATTTCTTAATTGAATCAAGTATTTAAGGACTGTTCTAACCAATCTACTTTGTACAGTCTGATGAAGCCCTCTATGGGTGAAAGCGCTCACTGATCGTAAAATAAAGAACGTTCCCTGTTTACTTCCTGTGGAGCTATTGTTCTTTCTGAAAAAGTGGATTCTTAAATGTGGTGACTTTTCCTACGTTGAATTACAGAAGCCGTTGTGTTCCTGCGACTTTGCTAAGGATTTATTACATTTATATATAGCAGGAACACTTATTCTCTGGTTTGGGGCGCTGTTGTTACTTGATTTATAATTTTTATATTGTACTTTCGGCAGTTTAGTCAGAGTATTTGTTTTGGGTACAGCATTAAGTATCCTTTTTGTTTGTATATTATTCCAAGGGTGTATTGGTTTTGACAGATTCAGTGGACAATGTTCTGATTTGCTGTTCCAGTTTCATCAACAGGTTTCACATTTCAAGCACACAGGACAGCTCTGAAATATCATTGTGTCACTTCTGCAAAGTGTCATAAAGAAAGATGGAAGGCAATTGATTTACTTTGTGTCAGTTGCAGTTGATAGCCATTCCAGTTTTTGCAGCTACATTCTCTTTCTCTCATTGATGAAGAAGCCTGTCATGTAAGTGAGTTGAGATCCGTGCACTTCACTACAACTTTGATGTGACAGGCTGTGTCTAAATGTAATGTTGCACTTTATTTGTAATGCATGTGTAAACTAAACTTGCAGTGCTGTTTTAAGGTATGATTGCGGTATTTAAAAATCTTACTTTGATTTTGCAGGGGGGTAGAAATAGTGTGACTGTTAATATATTTATACATGTATGTATGTATTATTTATTTATTGGTTTATTTTTATTTCCCTATTGTGTGCATAGATTTTCTGTACCTGCGGTCATATTGATGAATGGTTCAGAGCCCAATCTCTATGATTATTACACACACAAGTAGCTGCTTGTTTCAAAGATCAGTACTTTCTTTTTCATTTCAGGGGCTAAACCCATTACAGTCTGATTTCAAGAAATGTTATCGTGTTGACACCTGGTTACTAATTGGCCAATGTATGTGATCCATGGAACAATCAAACACTATAGCATAATTGTCAAATAAATTCCTTGACATAATCAGCATTGAGGATACTGATGACCAAGGTGGATGCATAATGCTTTAAGTACCATGTAACTGAGGAACAGGGTGCTAGTCATATTTCTAAGCCCTGATATATAGTTGTAGTCATCTCTGTAAGAAGACTGTAAAAATGTATTCACTCAGGCGACTGTCTTGATTCCACTCAGTCTATACTTTTGAATAGACTGGTCAGGAAATAGAGAATTTTCTTTCTGATTACCAGCCTACAACAGCTCTTTAGACTTCAAATGGTACTAGCAGAGAGTGGTATACTACTATGTAATAATAAAGAAAGTCATGTTTTCATCTAAGAACAACAGCTTTTGTTCCTCTTTTCATGAATCTTGAATTCATTCTGTCAGCAATTTGGATCTTTAAAGGGGGCATGTAGTGGGGTATGGTATTAGAAAAGACAAGCACAAAGATCATATTTATACAGATTAGCAAGGTAATTTGCCCCATAATCTATGAGGAGGACTAGAAAGAGTAAAAAAGACTACTAAACTTAGTCTTTGGTCATACAGTATAACAAAAGGAGAAAAGGACAGGGTGATTACAAATAATACTCATTTACATGCCCCTTCAGAAGAGGAGTTAATGTCTCTCTAAAACTGTCTGTGGCTATTAAAATGTGTGACTTGAACCATGTGCACATCAAATCTACTTTTTAATAATTATATGTCCTTAGCCCCTTTTATACCATTTCTACAAAAAGATTCAATCTTTCATTAATGAATATGGAGTGGGTGGTTTTCCAACTATTTATTTGTTTTTTATTCATTCACTTATCCATGTATGTAGGTATCTATCTATCTGTCTGTCTATCTATCTATCTATCTATCTATCTATCTATCTATCTATCTATTTATCTATCTATCCATCTATCTATTTATTTCCAGTTATTTCGGCAGGGTCATCTGATTGACCTCTCGAAGAGCCACTTTTCAAATGAGTTATGGTGAGAAAAACTCCCCAAATGCATTCAAATAGTGGCATAATGACAAAAATTATTACAAAATAAAAAGTACAGTTACATAAGTAAAACGTACTATAACAGTAGATGTCCGAATGATCACTACTGAAGTAGCCTTTGCTATATGGGTCATATCCTGCCAAGAACATAACAGCCAGCCAGCTTCCAAAGTTTCAGGACACTTTCCACATTCCCAAACAGACCGATCAAGCTGAGCTGACTGAAAGACACGTTTGGATGTGAAGCACTTCAGAGCTCTTCTGCCAGCAGATAGTGCAAAGCTGAGCCCTGAAAGGACAATGCTAGGAACAACAAAAAATAAACGTCTGTATCCTGGCTTAAAAAACATACTAATAAACAAGGGAGATGGTGGGAGGGAGGAAGTAGTTACTGTAGCAGTGATCATTTCAACCATTGCTGGTATGGTAAGTTTTATTTACACAGCTGTACTATGTTTATCCTATTGATCACTGCTGCGATAACCTTAGCTATATTGGTAGATTACTTTAATTAACTACGTTTGAGAGGTGGAAGGAGAAGAGTTCATAAGCCCATGGAGAATAGTCCTAACAATCCTTGATCTGCACCTAGAAAAGGAATCAAGCTATAGTGCTTTGTAAAAGTATGTACAGAAGACCAGGTAGCAGATTCTAGAAATTCTAAAATTCAACCCTTTCCGAAAAAAAAAAACTTAGATTAAGCCAAGGTTTTGGTGGGCCTTGACCTGTACAAAATAGTTTTGCTATGATGAGTATAATAAAAGGTGATAGCCTTAAACTACCATAATGGAATAGTCTGTTTTGGCATATGTTATCCCTTCTTCTTACCTTCACAAGAAATGAATAATTGATTTGAACATCTCAAAGATTTAGTTCCTTCTAGATAGTATATGAATATGGACACCCAAGGTATGGAGTAGCTTTTCTCCCTCATTTTTAGGTTCAGGAAGGAAAACTGGGAGATGGACAGCTTGGCTTAAAGTAAACTTGGATATCACTTTAGGCATAAAGTAAGGATTAGTACTCAAAAGAACCCTGTACCTATGGAAAATGAGATAGAGTTGACTCACCATAAGAGCTTGCAACTCAGATACCCTTCTTGCAGAGGTCAGAGCAATCAGGAAAATCTGTTTTCTATGTTAAGAACTTCATGTCAGCCATATTAACAGGCTTACATCAAACAAGTGTTAGCTTCTCTAATACAAAATTAAGATCCCAAGGAGTGGCCACTGGTTTTCTTGGAGGCATTTTATGCACAACCCCTTTCAAGAACATTATGACATGAAACTGCCTTGAAAGTGATGGATGCATGGGTAAACATGCTGAAATGGCCAATAAATGAACCTTGATAATTAATAAGAAAGAAATAAATTACTCCATTAGAATAATAAGAAAGGTCACAGGATAGTAACTCACACAGAGAACAACTAGCTCTGAGTATGTGCTGTTTATGTTGTTGGCACCAACTAGAAAACTTTTTTCCATTTGCTAATATATGATTTTCTAGTAGCAGGATTTCTTGCCTCCATAGGTATCTGCTGCACATCCTCAGTAAACAGGTGCCTAAAAGGAATTAATATCCTATCATCCAGGCAGTCAGTTGAATTTGATGGTGAGGTGTATCAAACACCCCTGGTTTTGGGGGTGGATCCAGTCTGTCAGGAGGATTGTGGTAATTGCCCCTGACCATTTCAAAAACAAGGGAGAATCATGGTTTCTTGGGCCAGAAGGGCGTCACCACAATGATCTAGGAAGATTTGTTCTGAATCTTCAAACGTTACAGGATATCAGTAGAAAATGTGGAAAAACACAAAGGAACATTCCTGTCCAAGGAGAAGAAAAAGCATCTGCCTTCCAGGCCTTTTTGTATGGAGTCCTGGAACAAAATCTTGCCAGTTGAATGTTCAGATAGAAGGCTAATGGGTCTACTTGAGGAACTCCTGTTGTTGGATCAAATCTTAGAAAACTCCCAGATCTTGTTTCTATTCATGAGTGTCTGCCCTGGTCCTGCACAGCTTGTCTGCCACATAGTTTTGCTTTGACAGAATGTAGAATGTCTATAGAGTAAGATTGTGCTGTGAAGATATATCCCAAGCTAACAAGAATAGTCTGCAAAGGGGATACAACCTGATCCCCTCTTGTCCTCCCCCAGAAAAAAATAAATTTAAAGGAAAACATGTGTGGCATTCACTATTGTATTGTATTTCTGGACTTTTTTGTATTGAGCATTGTACTTAAAAGTCTTGTGATTACAAAATAATTTTTATTTTATTATTATTATTTAATTTTTTCAGTTGCCAAATGTTCTGTGCATATTCATTTTGAACACCTTCATAGTGTTTAGACTACTGTGGGATGATTAAGTAATAACAGGCCATTTCTGATATATAAAGAGAGCAATTCACAGACTTTTTTTATTTATTTTTCAAGACATTCTGATCTGGAGTTAACAGTAATAATAAGTGATGAAAACCTTAGTGCCACAGCACATGCATGTTTGAATGGGAAACATTTAGGAGTCATGTTTTCCACAACGTGTTCTTCATTTCATTAACCATTACTGGCATTTTCAGCTTTTGATTATTAAGCAATTTTTCATAGAGTATATCTTTTTGTCTTTATAACTCAGCAACTGACACCTCTTAGAATACTGCTAAAATGTGAAAACGGGTTAGGGTACATCTTTAACATAGGTTATGTTGTATTTAGTCATTCATTGTGTATTTTATAGTATTTCTGAAAATTGTAATGAAGTCAAATGAAATGCTGTTCCTAATATAGAAAATGACAGCTACCGCACATACACAATCCACTTAGTATCTGTCTACTCTAACACTGGGCTAGTATTATAAAACATTTGAAAGGTTATGAGTACAGTCATAAAATGTATTGTGTCTACAAAACAAATGATTTCTGAATACATTTGTATCACTTTAACATACATATTTTATAGTCTAATGCATATGGTCTACTCACATTTATAAATATATGATTCCATGCTGAGACCGTCATCTTTTGCGCAGGCAAGATAGCATTTCTTATATTTACTATAAAAATTTTCTGAAACATTGACAATGAATTTATAGGAAATGTGTCTAATATCACTTATGTAATTTATGACTGTTCTGATGCTGCATGAGTTTCATTGCTTTTACATTTTACTGGGAAGTACTTAAGCGAAAAGTATTATTGCTTGCTGTACTGCATTATAATTACTTTCCTCATTTTGTTTTACTATACTAAGAGAACATGCAGATGTAGGTAACAAATATCTGTAAAATGTATGAGCTGGTATTTTTCTATTTTAAAAAAGTCAAAGGCTTTGGGGCAACAAAACCGTAGAACTGGAAATTAATGTAAATCATATCTATCTATCTATCTATCTATCTATCTATCTATCTATCTATCTATCTATCTATCTATCTGTCTATCTATCTATCTATCTATCTATCTACCTGTGAATTCCATTCAACTCATCTAACTATTGATGTTCTTCATCTCACATTGCTGCAGTCCTTACACTTGGGTAGTCCGCTGTCCTCGGTCGGCCCGAATATCAAAGTATAAGGCTGACGTCGATCAAGGCGCATTAGACTGACATCAGGACGTCAGGGTACAAATGCGCATGACCGACGTCATATCCTCAGTCTTTTTTGCCGCATGGTCCGATGCAGAAGCAGCGTTGCAAGTGCCGTTCGGCGTTCTGAAATTTTTCGAATTCGGAGTTTCAGACCGAGTCAAAGTTGGCTAAGTACCCGTTAGAATATTTTAGTTTTTTCTTGCCTCAGTGGTTTACCGGATGTCAGAAAAAGTGAATAACTGTATTTCTTGTGGGAAACAGATACCGCATAGAGATTATCATACCTTGTGTATTCCTTGTTTAGGGCCTGAGCACGACGTTGTTGGGTGTCACTTTTGTGCTAGATTCAATAAGCGCACTATTAAGAGAAGGTTAGATTGTGCCAGGTTAGTCTTCGGGAAGCGGTGCAATTACAATATGCCGTCGGATGCTCCGGCGTCCGCTTCTTCGAAGAAGCGCAAGGATAAAGCAGCTAAGCCCAGGGTTGACGAGTCATCCGTTCCGGACGCCGGTTCTTTAGAGGTGTCGGTGGAGCCGGTGGTTCCACCGGAGGTTTCTCTGGAGTCCCAGAGGGAGACCTTGTTATTGCAGGATGTGGCCTCTCAGGAGGCAGGTCAGGCTGTAGGGGCTTCTCAGGTTACTGTACTCCCCTCCCTTCCTAGGGTGGTTAGGCCTTCTCCTTCTGTGTCCAAGGCTTCTCCCAGAGGCAGGCCAGGTTTAGCTTCAATTGGTGTCACTCCTAGTTCTTCAGGATCTGAGCCCAAGAAGCATATGCTTAAAATGGCAGAATATTTGATTACCTTGATTAGAGGTTCTTTGCCCCCTCCTGATAAGAGGCCTAGGGTGGAACCTGAGTTGGGGAGTTTTGAGCAGGCTTCAGATGTTTCAGAGTCTTCGTCTGAAGACTTGCGGGAGTATTCCCCTTATTCTGATTCTGATGTGGATGATTCTACTCCTTCTGCTTCTCCTCCTGAGGATTTTTCTTTTTCAGAGACTCTTCATTCCATGAGGGAGCATTTTAAGTGGGAAGGTCAGGATTTCTCTGATTCCAGGAAAAGGCTTAGGGAATTTTTGTTTTTACGCCAGCATAGGCCTTTGGCTATACCTCCTGTTCTGGATGTTGTGGAGGATGTGTTTGCAGAGGCTTCTCTTAATCCTGATTCTTTGCCTCCTGCTCCTGTTAAGCCGGATAGGTATTATAGGGTGCCTGAAGCTCATAAGTTTCTTTTTAAGAGTCCTAGGGTGGACCCAGAAACTGTTAGTCAGGGGCCTAAGGGTGTTAAGGCTTCTGTGGTTAAAAATCCGGTTCCTCCAGATAAAGAGGCCAGGGCTTTGGATAGATGGGGAAAGAAAGTCTATACTTCTTCCACCCTAGCTACGAGGGCTCTAAATTGCCAGTTTCACATGTTGAAATACCAAAACTATCTACTGTCTCAATTGAAGTCTAAGGTAGATGCTCTGGCGGAAGGTATTGAGTGTAAAGAGTTACGGGATTTGGTACATGTCTCTGAACAAGTGGGTAAGCATTCTTTGCAATGTGGTTTTGATGCTGTACAGGCCTCGTCTAGGGTGGCTGCCACTGGGTCAGTTCTTCACAGGCACGCCTGGCTGAGGGATCAGAATTTATCTGACCATGTTAAGACGAGGATTTTAGATGCTCCTTTACAATCTGATGTGTTATTTGGTTCACCTGTTGAGGCAGTCTTAAAGAAAATGGAAGACAAGGCTAAGTCTATGCAGACTGTTAAAGATTTTTTGCAGGTTCAGCCTCCGAAGTTTAGCAGAAATTGGCCTACCAAGGGGTGGACGTATCCTTCTTATGATTCCCAGTCTAGGGGAAGGTCTAGACGTGGTAGGGGCAGAGCTCAGGGCTCTTTCAGGCCTAGAACAGGGAGTTCACCTGCACAGTCTTCGGGTGAGGGCAGGGGTCAGTCCTTTCGTAAACAGACCCAATGACCTACCTTTTCAGCTGCCAGAGCCTTCTCGTCTGGCAGCACCTTTGGGAGGAAGGTTGGCACTTTTCAAAGAAAATTGGAGTTTAATTACCCAAGACAAATGGGTATTGGATATCATACACCAAGGTTACAGGTTTTATTTCCATACCTTGCCTCCTTTCAAAGGCATGCCAGACGTTCCTCCTCAGCAAAGAATAGAGGCTCACAAACAGATTTCTCTGCTGCTCCAAATGGGAGCCATACAGCTGGTCCCTTTGTCAGAAGTGGGCCTAGGATTTTATTCTCGCCTGTTCCTAGTACCAAAGAAGGGGAACACGTGGAGACCAATTTTGGATTTATCTATCCTCAACACTTATCTGGACATTCCCAAGTTCAAAATGTTGACGTTACAACAGCTTTTACCTCTGCTGGGCAAAGATCACTGGATGGTGACTCTGGATCTCAAGGAGGCTTACCTTCATGTTCCTATCAGGCTAAGTTGCAGGAAGTATCTACGTTTTCGGACTGGGACTTCTCATTATCAGTTCTCTGCATTGCCCTTTGGCTTATCTACTGCGCCCAGAGTGTTCACGAAGGTTCTGGCTCCAGTGATAGCTTTCTTCAGGCTAAGAGGAATACAGATATATCCTTATTTGGACGATTGCCTGATTCTGGCTCAAGGAAAGGAAGAACTTCTTCATCATCTACACTATGTGATAGCAGTGCTAAGATGCCTGGGGTATTCTGTGAACGAAATAAAGTCCAGTCTAGTACCCTCTCAGGACATGTGCTTTCTGGGTGTAAGACTGAATACAGCATCCCAGATGGCCTTTTTGACCCCGGACAAACAAAAGAATCTTTCTCTACTTCCATCAATTGTCTCATCAGTCCAGGCTGACTGCAAGGACAGTCCTTCAAGCCTTGGGGTTCATGGCATCTTGTATTCTGGTGCTTCCCAATGCCAAACTGCATATGAGGAAGCTACAATGGTATCTCAAATGTATGGACACAGCACTGCCAAGATTTGGACACTGTCATTCAGATAATACCTTGCATTCAAAAGGAATTTTTGTGGTGGGCTCAGGAATGTCACCTAAACAAGGGACTCTCTGTGACCCGGCCAGAGGCGAGTCAGATTCTAACGACAGATGCCTCAGACAAAGCTTGGGGAGCTCATCTAAATGGAAAGTGGATACAAGACAAGTGGCCTGCCAGACTTCTACATCTACATATCAACCTGAAGGAGATGTTAGCAGTCCAATTTGCATTAATAGCTTTCAAGGATTTACTTCTTCCAGGGCAGGTGTTGATTCTAACAGACAACACAACTGTCATGTGGTACATCAACAAGCAAGGGGGAACACATTCTTATCCTCTGTGCAGACAAGCAATGATTTTGTGGGAGACTGCTCTCAGTTTACAGCTAAATCTTCAGGCAAGGTTTCTGCCGGAGCACAGAACTCCTTAGCAGATGTGTTGAGCAGACAAATTATGGATCCCCACGAGTGGAAATTGGATCCTCATGTATTTCAGAAATTGACAGTGTCATGGGGAACTCCAGACATAGATCTGTTCGCTTCTCCACTAAACTACCAGCTGCCAAAGTTTTGCACAAAAAGTTTTCATCCCACAGCTTGGAAAGTGGATGCTCTTTCATTCAATTGGAGCAATCTTCATGTGTATGCCTTTCCACCTCTGCCTCTCCTCCCAAAGGTACTTCTGAAGGTCATACAGGACAAGCCAAAGATGATTTTAATAGCTCCAGATTGGCCTCGACAACATTGGTACCCACTACTGAGAAGTCTGGTACAGGAGCCTCCATGGCCTTTACCTTCGATTCCACACCTGCTGTCTCAGGAGAACAGTCATTTACTCAATGTCAAACTTCACTCTCTTCACCTGACAGCCTGGCATATTCTGTTTTAAACCCTGGAGGGTTTCAGCTTCCACAGCAAGTTCTGAATGTTATTTTGGAAGCCAGAAGGCCTAGTACTAGGAAAGTGTACGCAGATAAATGGAAGAGATTTTTATTTTGGAGTGCAGCAAAAGCATTTGATGTTTCTAAGCCTAATTTAAGTGTGGCTCTTCAATATCTTACTGAGTTATTGGACAAAGGTCTGTCCTTCTCTTCTATTAAGATTCATGCTGCAGCAATTTCTGCTCACTATGATTGTGACCCACCATTGTTTTCTCATCCTTTGTTTAAGCAATTCCTTAGAGGGGCAAAGAATATAAGACCCCCACGGAGAGCTCCTACTCCTGCTTGGGATCTCAATTTTGTGTTGGAGAAACTCACTCTTCAACCTTTTGAGCCTGCAGCTACTGCTGAGTTGAAATATTTATCATGGAAGACTGCTTTTTTGTTAGCCATTACCTCTGCAAGAAGGGTTTCTGAATTACAGGCCCTTATGGCAGTTGAGCCTTTCTTAATTTTCCATAAGGATAGGGTATCTTTGCGTACTAATCCTTCCTTTATGCCTAAGGTGGTTTCTAGTGTGTCTTTAAACCAAACTATTCATTTGCCTACCTTTTATGCAAACCCCCAAAATAAAGGGGAAAAGATTTTGCACACTTTGGATATACACAGGCAGTTGCGATATTATTTGAGCAGGACTAAAGGGTTCAGGCAGTCTCAGCAGTTATTTGTTTCTTTTGCTTTGAGTTCTCAGGGCAAGCCTGTGTCAAAACAAACTATTTCTAGGTGGATTGGGTTTTGCATTGCTTTCTGTTATTCCCATCATGGCAAGGAGGTTCCAGCTGGGATTAGGCCTGATTCCACTAGGGCTACTGCCACTTCAACAGCTTTTTTAAGGGGGGTGGCAACTAAAGATATTTTGGAGGCAGCTACTTGGAGTTCTGTACATACTTTCTCTAAGCATTATCACCTTCCTCTTTACTCTAAATCTAGGGCTGGTTTTGCCACTGCTATTTTACAGGGCATTTTGGCAGCTCCTGCTTCTTTATAGTTATGCCATCCTCCCTTACCTCTGCTTTGGGATTCTACCCAAGTGTAAGGACTGCAGCAATGTGAGATGAAGAACATAGTACAGTTTTGTATTTACCATAAATATAGATGTTCGAAGATCCACATTGCTGCAGTCCAATTTACCCTCCCTCCTTCCCCTCTGTAGTTAGAGGCGGTTGTGTGGGTTGGATTGTAAATATTGTGTATTTTGTATATATTGTACATATTGTTAGTACTAGGGTGGTTGGTTGTTTGTTTGTTGTCTTTGGGATTTGACCTTTCTTGTTAGGGTCTTCTGACATCTGGGGCAAGAAAAGACTGAGGATATGACGTCGGTCATGCGCATTTGTACCCTGACGTCCTGATGTCAGTCTAATGCGCCTTGACCGACGTCAGCCTTATACTTTGATATTCGGGCCGATCGAGGACAGCGGACTACCCAAGTGTAAGGACTGCAGCAATGTGGATCTTCGAACATCTACATTTATGGTAGGTACAAAACTGTACTTTTTATCTAGACTATTGCTTTACTTAATCATAAATTGTCTAAAAAAGTGATCTGATCACAGCTGATTAAATGATAGTCTCAAGTACATATTTCATTTAGAACTATGATAACAAGGAACATATGACTTTTTGATTATGAGTATTAGTTTTCTTATATATTTGCAGACATCATTTATATTACACAGACACACAAACAAAAACACACGCGCGCACACACACACACACACACACACACACACACACACACACACACACACACACACACACACACACACACACACACAGAGCAAGATGACTCTACAAGTTTCAAAAGGAAAATAACAGGATATTGTTTTAGGGATAAAAGAGTGATGTAAAGATGATTTTTGAATTCCATGAAAATAAATTTTGATTTTGCCTCACTCCCCTGAAAAGTGCATATGTTATATTTAAAGATGTATAGGGAAGAGACTAGATGGAGTTATTGGTGAAAACTGTTATATACCCAATCAAAATGCATCTAGTGCTACCAGGTCATGCTGCTCTGCCTCTAAGGTGAAACATACTAATTTCACTATAAATCAGTAATTGGTACAAAAATGGCAAATATTTTATTGAGGGGACTGGAAGGCACAGCAAGTGCTGGAATTCCTCTGAATATTGATGAATACCACGGTGGTGCAGTGGTAGCATTGTTGCCTCACAGCAAGAGGTTCTCCCTTTTGATTCTCGGCTGGAGCACCTTCTGTGTGGAGTCTGCATGTCCTCCCCGAGGTCGAGTGGCATTCGAAAGACATGTGTGAATGGGTGTGCCTTTGTTGAAGGTTGGACGTCGGGCTGGCACCATAAAAATCTACTGCCAATCATTAGTGGACAGGAGTTCAGCTGTGGCAACCCCTAACCGGGAAAAGCCAAAAGAAAAACAACAACATTGACGGTACAATGACCTTAACAGAAATGCTATTTTCCTTACATCTGCCAGAAGGAGTATAACTTGTATGGAATGTACCTTATAATGAAAATGAAAATTAGTGAATATCCTAATATTCATGAGATATTTTTTTCTTTTATCAGAATAACTGTAATAGGTCTACTTTTTAGCACCAGCATCTACATGTGTTATTTTCTTCAGCATTGGAAGTAGCCCTGGAACATACACATTTCCAGATACCAGCAAACCTTATGGACACCAAGGCATCTTGTTCAGAATGATATCCTAAGCAGCACAGTTTAACTTACATTATTTAGTAACAGCTTGCAAAGTACTATTGCATAGTTAACAAGTTAGATGGTGGAAGAGGCTAACTGCTGAAGAATCCCAGTGCCTAGCATGTATACTGTGCCTTTAAAATTGAAACTCACCTCTTTTTGTAGTGATAAACAAAATCAGATCATCAGTTCACCATACAACATTGATTTTATGTGTGATCACTAAGAAGCAAGTTCCTTGATGTAACCAAATTAGCAATTAGTACCATTCTAACACTAATGGGGCTTTATGATCTATTAATCCATTCTGATAAAAATTCTCTCCACTAGCTTTTATGTGCACACCTAAATATCCTAAATATAATGAGTAATTGACTTAACTACTTTACTGCTACAGAAAATCCCTGGGACTCTTAATTTTCTTTGGTGGGTGGTACTGATAAGTGTAATCCTCCAGGAACTTCTGGGTTCTTGTTTTATATTGTAGGACTTCCTAATTATGTTAATGTATTTAATGCCTTTAGACATCAGTCACTGCTCTAGTTCCTCTGAACTAGTTCTTCGCAGTTCTTCTTCTTCTTCTTTTGGCTTTTCCCGGTTAGGGGTCACCACAGCGGATCACCTGTCCGCTCATGATTGGCAGTGGAGTTTTACAGTGTCGAGTTGGCAGCCCGGCACCCAACCTACCACAGAAGGCACACACACACACGCACTCACACCTAGGGCCAATTTAGAGTGTCCAATCCACCTGCAGCATGTCTTTGGGATGTGGGAGAAAACCGGAGCATCCGGAGGAAACCCACGCGACCACAGGGAGGACATGCAGACTCTGCACAAAAGGCATCTCAGCCGAGGATTGAACCAGAGAACCTCTTGCTGTGAAGCGACAATGCTAACCACTGCACCACTGTGGCCGCCCGAACCAGTTCTTCTCAATACTTATTATAAATCCATCAGGGGCCCTATTTCAGTTTGTCTTGCTAATAGACTGAATTTTACTTATTTATTTACTTATTTCTGTTTGTTTTCCAGGGTAGAGCACTGATTTCCATTGACCTTTTTCATACTCACCCTGGGAGTGGGGTCTGGTTAAGTCACTTGCTCAGAGTCACACAGTTAGGCAATGGAGGCTAAGCGAATCAAACCTTGAACCTCTGGGCAACAGGAAACAGCCCATTAACAGTTGCTTAAACCTCAAAGCCAACTACCAATTTATTAATGCTTTATGAGAGCCTTGATTTTGCTAATCATTTCAGACTTCTCTAATAGGTTAATCATGTTAAGATTCCCTCATTCTTTATTTCTTCTGGAGATCTGTATAAATGTTAACGCTGTCAGGGTCCTTGTTTGGTAGGTCTGTAGTGAAAGGTCGATGACACTTTTAAATAGATCACATTAAATCTAGCGTGGCACCATGTCTCAATTAATTTTGTTTGATGAACCATGGTTCTCTTAGATTTGCTCATAGTTCATCTAAAAATGTATACTGGAGTATGGCAGCAACACATGTAATTTGTTTATAAACAGATTAGTTTATAGCAATAGTTGATTAGGTATCCTAGTCAGAAACATCAATAAATGTACTTGGTAATTGCTTACCATTAACTTCTAGATTAAATAGCATAGTTTGTGTGAGTGACTTAGTAAATGAGTGAATTTTGTTGATACATCGTGCTAACCTGAAACATAAAGTTCTCATTCTCAAAATGTGTAATGTGTTTCCTTCTGTACTCCATTAAAAGTATGGGTAATTTGTGTTTACAGTATATATACTATGATGGTATATCATAATCTGCCTTATGAACACTGATTTTTTTTTGTTGTTAAATGTGTGTCCATATACTATAAGTATAATTTTTGAATATTGGCAGTACAAGATGTGGTATTTTACTTCCCTGCTTGCAGACTGCATTGAAAGAGGAACATAATATAGTGTACCGATGTGATAAATTTTTGCTTACCTTATACACGCAGAATTACATGAATGTACGTTGACTTGGTCGGTCAGAATAAGTGTGCTTCTGTGGCACATACTAATAATAATCTTAAGAAATAAAGGATAATTTCTGTAATAGGTGCTAGGGTAAACATTATTTTGAGTAGGCTATGTTGAACTTATCAGCTAGAGGTGAGAAATATTATATGAGTGGACTTTTGTGAGACTGACGGTCTTTGTGTGGCACAAAGGCCTACTATGCGCTGTGTCTATATGTGCCACTCAGTGGAAGAGCTTGCTTCTTTAAAGTCTACCTAAAGATAGAATGCATTGCACTACAGAAGGGGGTCAGAAGATATAGGACTGACAAGGAAGATGTTTGGGAGATGGAGGTGGCAACAGTCTAGGATAAAGGAAATATTGGGAAAAAAGCTTTAGAGCTGATAAGCTTCTAGGACCTCAGCTGTTCAAACTCCTACATGAACATACTTTCCCCCCTTTAAAATCAAAACTAGTAATACACCCCCACATGGAACCTAAGAAATGTAAACCAAAGTTACATATCTTTGACTAACCATTCTCAGTTCTCAGGCCCAAATTGTGGGTGTGTCTCCAATCTATAATTAAAGACTTATCCTCTTATTCCAAGTTCTGTTTGCTGCTAATATCATATTTAGTTAAACAAGCAGAATGTACCTGTTACCCCTCAAGTCATATCGCTAAGTCTACTATTACCCTTCTCCACTCTAAATCACCTACTAAGATCCTTTGATCTTTTTCACATCTGTAATTTACTCTACTCTGATTTCTCAAACGTTTTGAAAGCCTTTTTATACTGGAAATGAATGCATTGGATGTATTATGTATTCTGAGCAATATGCTGCCATTGTACTGTTTTGCTGTCACTTATGTGTTGTGGTGCACTAAATAAATGCGGTATTGATCTACATTAGCGCATGTATCAACACACTATCTGCGAGGGACCACCACCATGTAACTTGTTAGGAATCCTCAAAATGTTAATTGTGGCTACACTTAAGATATACTGAAACAAGGTAGTTAAAACCTGAGTCCTGTGTCTTAAACATATGTTCCCAAAATATACCTTAGCTTCCTAGGGAAACTTTTAAATCAGAAAAAAGCACATTTGAAAAAAGTTACGCATTTAGTAGAATTGCAATATGGCCAAAGCATTCTTCTTGATTACTTTGCCTCTGTTTAGAAAGTGTTTTAATATGACCAGAACCATTTGAAGAAGCAGGAATGCATTTGTACAAAGCATGTTTGCTGTGTATAGAATGACAGTTAATCTGGTTGAAAGGTTCATAGGTTCATAAGTTAGGTTAGCTACCCTTGAAGACCATTTTTAGCCGAGTCAGTTTCCCTTTTTGTGCTTGAAATAACCTATCCCATTTAGTTATATATTAATCTTACTCATCACGCAGTTGATAATTATATATTACCCCTAATGAGAATAACTAGGATCATACCATAGGTAATATGAGTGGATCCATGTGTGGGATAAAGGATATATATATATATATATATATATATATATATATATATATATATATATATATATATATATATATATAATATGTATGCAAATAAAAAGAAAAGGAAAAACATTGCCCAAGCAAATTTAGACATAATCATAGAAACCTGGAAAACAACTAAGTGGCAAAAGAGCACAGTGTGTGTATTTGGAATGGAATTTTTATTTTCTTTTTCATAAAACATATTTATCAAGAAAAGCTCCAATTACTTTGTTTTAATAATGCACATCTAAATTGAAGAGTCAAATGCTTAAAAAGTGTTCTTTCAGGAGGAAATGTTTAAACATAAATGGAATGAAACAATATATTTAAAACACTATATCTTTTGTGCAACATTTCCCATACTTTGGTAGGAAATAATTCAATAAAAAATGAAAAAGGAGATCCGGACAGATATCTAAATCCATTTATTTTATCAATCTTCCTTACACAGTAAGTCCATTCCTGTTAAGCTAATGATAGGGGTATATTTTCAGGTGCCATTGGGTAGAGATAATTTAGGCTATGAAGTGGGGCAGATACACAAGAAGGTGACAGTGTTTGAGGATATCCCAGCTCAAAAGAAGCTGGCAATGTGTTTAATTCAGGAGTATGATTATATCAGCAGGGCTGAATCCTGTGGAAGATATTACTTTAGGTAACATGAGGGCTGTTAGCAGTAAGCCTAAATCTAAATCTAATCTGCAGCTGTCAAAAAGATATCAGACTTTCTATAGAAGAGGATCTGGGGAGCATCCAGACATGAAGACAAGCATTTGGTGAAGACAGCAGGGGGGGATGATACAGTCATTGCTCAAAATACCAGTATACTGATGATGTGGTTAACTACAGAAAAGAACTGAGCAAAAGCAGCAAGCCTGAACATGAGCCATAGCAGTCAAAAAATTGCTGGACTTTGTTTACAAAGAATTAATTCAGACAAAGATATTTCTTGGAAGGAAGCATAATTCTAAGCCATATTTGCCAAACAATACTAGAGTTCCTATGGAAGAGAATCTGGAAAGATTATAAGGAAAATTTTTGACCGACAGAGGTTTAAAATCTCCTTTCCAAATCATAAGAATAATAGATAGGTTAATAGGTTCATAGGTTGATACTAGGCTATCTGCCCTAGGGCATTTATAGGCCTAGCCAGAGTGTGTTTGGCTTTCGCCACCCTTTTAGATTAGTTGACTGTGCCTCTGTGTAGTAGGTCACAGAAGATAGCCCTTTTAAGGTTAGTTTACTGTGCCTCTGTCTAGTAGGGACACAGAAGAGATCCCAGGGGTAAACCTACAATCTCCCAGCCACTCGTCAAGATTTCTCTTGAAGAGGGTCATTGAGGGGCTCTGCCTAACATGGATTGGGATTTTGTTCTAGAGTGAGGGGAGCCTCTGGGATATGAATCTGTCCCTCCAGCATGTCCTATTTATTTCTGTGCTGAGGTTTAAGTCCCTGGAGCATGTAGCTCTAAGGGATTTGGATTTCCTGAGGTGGAGCAAGTCCATTAATTCTGGTTTGGACATGGCTTTATATGTCAGGCACAGATCGCCTCTGAGTAGGCGATAAACAACTGAGTAGAGCTGGAGTTTCTTTAGCCTAACTGCGTAGGGCATCTGTCTGAGTCCCTTGATCCTCTTGGTGAGGTACTTTTGGGGTCTTTCCAGTTGCTGCAGGTGTTGGGTAAGGTACATCCCAAATGGGGCATTGTATTCAATTATGGGCCTGATGAGTGATGAGTAGAGGGGCACAATGACCTCTCTTGATCTAGATGTGAACCCTTTCGTGATAAAGTGGGCTATATAGAAGGTCTTTCTAACCACTTTGGCAATGTGATTGTCAAAGGAGAGATTGCTATCTACTTGGGTCCCCAAATCCCTAATTACTTCTTCCGTACTTAATGGATTACCACCTATGTGGTAATTTGTGGGCACTTTGTTTTTCCCAAAGGGGATGACTATGCACTTTTTGGCATTTAGCTTTAGGCCATGGCTTTGGCACCAGTTATCCATCTCTGTGAGACCCTTTTGGAGGATGCTTGTGTCAGTCGGCGAGTCGATTATGGCACCCAGTTTGCAGTCATCTGCAAACTTGGTCAGCCATAGTCCTCCCGAGTTAGCCTGTACTTCAGAGATAAGGTGTTTTCTGACTCTCATGGAGATGGAGACAATATAGTGGGTGAAAGGGTTGTTTTAAAGTGAAAGTATTCCTGAAGAGAGATGGGCAACATGAAGAAGTGATTCAGTAATGATCATTTTTAAATGCCTGCCCCCAGAAATTTAAAGCCGCTCCCCATGATCATTTTTTTTTAAGGCTGGCTAGGCATAACATGCAGAACATGGAAGTTTGTGTAAAAAAAAAAAGATTACCAGTTATTGCAAAATGCAAGAGAGTACTGTAATATAAGTGCACAGTGTAAAGAGGATGACAAAGCAGGAGATACAGTTGATGCTGCTTTGATGTCTTTAACCCTTATTGAGGAATTATTTTATAAGAGCTATGTGGATACTATTGGACATGAATGGAAAGAGGTATATCTCGGTGGTGGATTGCAATTGTGTAAATTTTGAGGGGTTGGCTTCGTCTTCATTTGAGGCTTAAAATGTCCCAAATGCATTGTCTGAAAATTTTATCAGGGTAGGTTTTCCCCAGTAGATAATGATAGACAGAGGAGCTGACTTTATGTACGACCGGCTGACATGTTTGTGGAATCATATTGGGGTAATGCAGCTAAAAACAACTACATCATGTCAACAATCAAGTGATTTGGTGGAGACATTCAGCTCTATTTTGAGACCATGCTAAGAGCACCCATTCACCAGTTTAAGTAGGCATGTGAATGCTACCATAATCCATGAGATTTTCATAATCAGAGATTCTTTATGTACACAGGGTGAGGGGACACCAATAATTAGTTTGTGGTGAGTGTAAGAGTGAATGTGATTCCCACCTGGAGTCTGTTAAGGATAATGCATTGAATTTCATGACAAAGAGAGCTCACATATTGATGCAAGAGCTGATTGCATAAATTCAACAGCCACAAAAGATTTTAGTACTACCAAGAATACACTGTCAGATAAAAGATTATGTTGCTAATTCCTGTTTGGCAGAATAAGCTTTAAACTACAAGGAAGGAGTATTTCCCTGTTATGCAAAATGTAAAAGATTGTAATTATGTGGTGGAGTTCTATGGGCAGAAAAAAGAAACAGATTTCACCAAGATGACATGATGAAGTCCTACCATGATAGAGACTCAATGGCCTCTAGTATTTTTAGTGGGTTACAGGAAGAACTGGAGTCGAATCTTGTAGTAGACTTTCTCAGTAAGCTTCAGTCTGACACTCAGTGGTCAGTTAGTGCTGTCATAGCAGCAATCTTCTTTCTAGATTTAGGAAATCTTAGCTGTACTAGATATATCTCTCAAATGTCCAGATTTTCACAGAATGTCCAGATTTTTGTCTCATATTTTTGGTATGTTCCTCATAAAAAATTTCATTTTATCTGGCAAATCATTGAAGATGGAAGTCACAAGATAATGGCAAGTATTTGAGTTTCAGACTTCATACCCTTTGAAAAATGGATACAAATGCAAAACCTGTTATACTATCATAGGTTCATAGGTTCATAGGTGTGCACTAGGCTAATGGCCCTGGAGCCTTTACAAGCCTAGCCCATAGGATTACCCTAGCAATGTGCCACCCAACCTTAGTTCCCAGTCCCTCTGTCAAGTAGAGCCACTGGAGAGATCCCCGAGGTGAATTTTCTATTTCCCATCCATTCCTCAAGATTTCTCTTGAAGACAGCCAGTGAGGTGCTCTGCTTGACATGTATGCAAAGTCTATTCCATAGCATGGGCAGTCTCTGGGTTATGAACCTGTCCCTCCAGCTTGTTTTGTTGATTGTGGTAATGAGGTTGAGGTCTCTGGAGCATGTAGTGCAGAGGGATTGGGGTTTCTTTAGATGTAGCATTTCTAACAGAGCTGGGTCAGACATGGCTTTGTAAGTCAAGCAGTGATCGCCTCTAAGTAGCTGATATGAGACAGAGAAAAGTTGGAGTTTTTTGAGTCTGTCCATATAGGACAAGTGTTTAAGGCCTAAGATCCTCTTTGTGAGGTATTTTTGCAGCCTCTCCAGTTGTTGTAGGTGCCTAGTGAGGTACATGCCAAATAGGGCATTGTACTCAATGATTAGCCTAGTGAGGGAAGAGTAGAGGGAGACAATGACCTCTTTCTTCCTGGATACAAAACCCTTAGTAATGAGATGTGCCACATAAAAGGACTTTCTGACCAGAATGGCAATGTGGTGGTCAAAAGAGAGGCTGCTGTTAACCTGTGTTCCCAGATCTTTTATGATGCCTTCTGTGTTCAGTGGACTACCATCGATGTGGTACTTCATGGGAATCGTGTTTTTCCCAAAGGGGATGATGACACATTTTTTGGCATTGAGCTTAAGGCCATGGTTCTGATACCAATCGTTGGTCTTAGTGATCCATTTATGTAGGATGTCAACATCACTTGAGAAGTTAATTATGGCTCCCAACTTGCAATCATCTGCAAACTTTGTCAGCCAGAGTTCCTTCATGTTGGCCTGGACTTCAGAGAAGTAGATATCAAACAGGAGAGGACCCAGGACCGAACTCTGTGGGACTCCACTCATGACTGGTCGACACTCTGACTTGGAGTCAGCTACTTTCACACCAGTTTGCAACCCACCTAGTGATATAGGTGTTGATGCCTAGCTTAGTGAGTTTTTCTATGATTCCTTAGTGGGGAATGGTATCAAAGGCCTTTGTTAGATCCAGGTAAGGTGTATGAACCACCTTGCCTTCATCCACAGCTCTGGTGACTGACTCAAAGCTGTCTACCAGGTTGAGCAGGCATGATCTACCCTTCACAAAAGCAAACCATCTGGGATCCAGAGTTTGGAGGTTCCCTATATCTTTGTTTATTAGGTCCATGATGATGTGTTCCATAGCTTCGCATATCAGACTTGTCAGGCTAATGGGGAGATAGT
>NC_056731.1:972146412-972168912 GCF_019279795.1 Protopterus annectens
AATAAATAAAAGGTTGAGTAATTACTCTTCCATTTTTCAATTAGATTTGTAGCAGAAATTAAAGACAGATCCCATTAATTTCACTAGTGGTATACAATAGAACATTTCCTCAGGTACTGCTTTCACAGGTGGCGTTTAATCCATTACTGTGCCTGTGACATGTAGCAACTGTTTTGACAATTTTGTATTGTCCTGCTTACAGTGCAAATTCATGTATTCATTAAAGCTTTGCACAAGGCTGAGTATTTCTTATCTTGTACAGATATGTTCCCTACTGTTAGATATGTATGCAACATAAATTTAACCACGTCATCAAGAGTGATGTATAGTTAACAATATTTGCTTTATTCATAGGTGTAACATGTTGCTGCAGAGAAATGCGAAGGTAGCTCAAAAATAAAATTATCCCACCTACAATAAGGAAGAAACAATGGTCCTGATGCAGGCTACAAGGAAGCATGGTATGGACTGGTAAGAAATACCTGTGGACATGACTTTCTCCAGGTATGCATGTAATCAGTGACACCTCATCATTACCTGTTCTAGTAAGTCCACATTACACATTTTATAGTTATATATGCATGATTAACTAATTTGGGTATGTACTTATGTCTAGTTATATGTAACAAAGTTCACTTAAGAATGCATAACAACCGCCTGTCAATCTGAGGGAGCCATTTTTTGACACCTTTCACTCAACAGTCAGTCTTGTGAGTATGAGGCACCTGTAGTTCACGCCAGTTGTTTCAAAAGATAATTCAGACATGCCTTTGAGAATATCACCTCCAGTACCACAACCTGCAGACACTGCAGAATGAGAGATTTCCCTGTTCCCCACTGTAGCACAATCTCGGAGTTTGTATATTTAAGTAGCAGGGGTGCAGAGGGCTTACCCCCCTGCAGAATCCCTCACCTAAGGTACTCACACACTTTATTTAACCACCCCCTTCAGATGTTCGAGTTTCTGAAAACTCAATCATATGGTCTCGATCATATGAGTTTCAAGATTTCGGAAACTCGATCATCTGAAGTGAACCCATATATATATATATATATATATATATATATATATATATATATATATATATGTGTGTGTGTGTGTATACACACACACACACACACACACACACACACATATATATATATATATATATATATATGTATATATATATATATATATATATATATATATATATATATATATATATATATATATATATATATATATATATATATATATATATATATATATATATATATAGTTCTTTAGAATCTTGAATTGCTGAAAGCTCGAAATTCATAAGCTTGAGCCCAGAATCGGGAGTTTTCAGCAACTCAAAATTCTAAAGCAGATTTTGCAGGGGAGCAAGCCCCCCTGTGCCTCCCACACCCCCCAACTTAAATATACCAACTCCAAGATCGCACTACAATGGAGATGAGGGAAATCTCCCATTCTTTGCTGTATACAGAAGCGCACAACTGGAGAATATCCGTTCCTCTGCTATAGTGTGATCACGGAGCTGGTATATTTCAGCAGGGAGACTGCAGGGGGACTTGGTCCCCAGCATACATGTCAGTAAACGTCCTTTTTTTTTGTTGTTGTCTCCCCTTCACAAGTTTGAGTTACTGAAACTCGAGATTCTGGGCTCGACCTTATGAATTTCGAGCTTTCAGCAATTCAAGCTTGTGAAGGTGAAATATATATATATGTATGTATATATATATATATATATATATATATATATATGGATCTACTTTGAAATCGCAAATTGCCTAAAACCCGAATTGCAGAGTACCGAGACCAGAATGTCAAACGCTGAATATCCTGAAAATTTAAAATACCGACACTTAAAATATCGAAAATCAAAAAGCAAACCAATGTTCCAGCTCCGTAATGAAACAAAACATGCCGACATATCAGAACACTTCAATATTTACTTTTCTACATTTAAGCATAAGGGCAAGTCTCCCTGTGCCACCCACATGGGGGATGCACCTCCCACACCCCTTGCTAATTAAATATATCAACTCCAAGACTGCACTACACTGTAGACAATTGTAAATATACCATTCTGCACTGTACAGCTGCACTTCCTGTACACATTTATTCATGGTAGCATTTAGTACAAAAATATATTTTCAGCTTTACAGTCCATTACAAAGTGTAAACTTACCTTTCAAATAAAACAACTACAATTTATTTTTCAAACCCTGTACAACTCAATCCTCAGCCAGACATTTACTACCTTGGAACTTGATGGCCACCATACTTTATGTTTGACAAACTACTGCATCTTAAAGAAATAGTGGACAAGTTACGAACATACCAAAACAATAGTAAAAACATTTAGACAGTGTGATATACTATGGGCCGGATTCATGAAGGCTTGCACGGAGTCTAAGAGTAGAGTAAGACTCCATGCAGCCAACATGTCTGCCGAGCAATCCTGGAAGAGCCGGTAGGGGCGTGTAACAGAGCTCCTTAAACTAGTCCTACATGGACAGAGCTTGGATATGCAAATTACCTCAATTGCAGGCGAAAGCTATGCAAATGAGGTAAATTTGCGATCCAGGAAACCTGAACCTGTCCGAGTAGGAGTAGTGTTATTTGCAGAAATGTACTCAGGTGATAACTAAGTACGGTTCTGCAAATAGCAAAACGGAGCCATGACAGCTGCAAAAAAAGCATGCATTTACAGGAGGAAGCATGCCAATGGCCAAAAATACGGCCATTGGCAATGGGAAGTGATGCAAAATAGAAATAAAATAACTTTTTTTTTTTCATCCCGATCTCCAGGGTTTAACAGTAGCAGAGCGCCACACAAACACGCTGTGCCCTAAAAACCAGAAAATTAATAATTAAGATCCACAAATGTGGATTTTATAGCTAAAATGAATTTACAATGCAAGTGATTGGCAGGCTGAAGACAACATGGCCACCGAGTAGTGGTTGCTAAGGGGGGAAGCTCAGTCTAAGAGATGTAACCAAGCATTAGTAGGCAATCCTATGGAAATGAGAGTTAGGATAGTGAATCGCAAGTTTACATAGGAAATGAGCACAGTCAGTGGAGTGTAGGAGTAGGATAAGGGGAGTAACAGAGTAGAAGATAGGTGACATCATGAGGGAGGTATGTATGAAAGGAGTGAAGCTCATTGGAGCAAAGTGTCATGTGTCAGCCGACAATTGCATATTATTGAAAGAGGTGTGTCAACAGGTAGGCCAGGTAAAGTCAAGAAATGGAAGGTGTATGCCGTGGATAACACCAAAGTTTCTTGCTGAGCACGCATGCGCGTGTGTGAGCGCCAGTAAACCCGAGTAAGACAGTGTGCACACGTGTAAGCATGTGTGCGCACGTGTAAGCTTGAGTAAGCATATGTAAGGCTGTGTAAACAGTTGTAAGCGCGTTTGCACCGGTGTGCGCGAGTTTTAACAAGAATAAGCAGGTTTTAGTCCATGTAAGCATGTGTGCGCACATGTTAGCTGGTGTGCGCATGTTTGCGCTTGTGTGTGTGGCGCTCCCCCTTGAGGAAACAGAAAGGAAAAAGGAAGCACACCAAATAGTAGGGAAGTTACCAGGGAGTACTAGCAGAGCTAGCAGGTGAAAACAATCAGAATCAGGCAATTACCCAGGCAGAACACTAGCCCAGCCCAGCCCAGCACTTAAAACCCTGAAAACAACAGTCTATTATGTTTCTCTCAAGAGACACTGCAACACTGCAGTAAGCTAATAGCAGTGAAAACTGAAAAAGCTGTACTGAGGCAAAAAATGTTAGGGGCTGAGATTGCTGTTATAAGGTGACATATGCAACATGCTGAGGGTGGTGATGATGCAAATGCTGCTGGACAACCCACAGTGAGGAGACGGAGAAGAGTGCACAGGCCCAGGGTAACCTACCAGGGGCTACATGAGCTGGAGATAGTGGAGCACTATAGAGTGGACAGAGACCTCTTGCAGCAAATTGTTGAGCTGTGCAGGCCATGCCTCACAAACAGAACCAACAGAGGGGAACCCATCCCAGTGGAAACTAAGGTATGTGTTGGCCTAAGAATATTAGCAAAAGGTACCTTCCAGAGACCAACTGGTGATATGATGGGAATATCACAGGCATCAGCATCCAGGGTACTGCACCAGTTCCTGGATGCCATGTCAGCACATGTTGGTGATCATGTATACTTCCCCAATTCCCATGAGATATTGGCCAGCAATATGCGTCTCTTCCAGCAAATAGCGGAATAGCCAGAGGTAGTGGGTGCAATGGACTGCACGCACATACGCATCAAAGCACCATCCGGTGAGCGGCGTAGGGTCTACTTCAACTGCAAGGGCTTCCCCTCCATCAACTGCCAGATCATGTGTGATGCCCAGGGCATAATACTGAATGTGTGTGCTGGCTGCCCTGGATGCTACCATGATTCCCATATCTGGCATCTGATGCAGCTGTACCAGACATTTGTGAATGGGGACATCCCACATGGACACCTAGTGGGGGATGCTGGCTATGCACTGGAGCCATGGCTGATGACACCCATCAGAAATGCACACACACCTGAACAGGAACGCCATAATGAGGCACACACACAAACACGAAATGTAATTGAGCGTGTGTTTGGGCTGCTCAAGTCACAGTTCCGGTGGCAGGACACATTTGGCGGAGCCTTGCAGTACTCACCAGCTACATGTACCTAAATTGTCAAGGTATGTGCTATGCTACATAATATGATCCTGTGAAAACAGCTGCAGCAGGACCAGCATAGGCCTGGGCCAAACAGCCCCCCACCATTGCCAGGGCCATCACAGGCAGAGTGTGACTCAGAGGAGGAACAACCTGAGCCTGCCCCAGTAGGCAGAAGGAGGTGTGCCCAGTATGCTTTGGCCTTGGCAAAGAGGCAACGCAAAGCAAATACACTGGCTCAGTAGGAACTCTGGAAATGATACCTCTCTCTGACCCGCACATATAGTAAAAGGGATGCCTACGTTGACACTACCTGCTGTCAAACATGTATAGGGAGTGTAGTATGTCCATCCGACATAGGCAGCCCTGCATCAACACCTGAGGCATGATTGCCATGTGTTAATCAATATAAAGCAGTGCTAAACAGCATTTACCACCATGTAGTATATGTAAACCAAATCGCACACACCAACTAGTACAAATGTGGTCAATTTTGAGTAATATTGGCCAACGTCCAACAATGATGGTTAATATTGAGCAATGTTGGACAAGCTGGGTCTAAGTAGGGCATAGCTGAACAAAAGCCAACATGCTCATAGTTGCTCTACTGGCCCATAAGCAATCTGGTCTGCTCAGTAGGAAAATATAAGCGGTGATGGTCCTCAAACCCAGCATACTGTGCACTATAGTCATAGTAATGAACCACTAAACCATGACAGCATTGCAGTGGTTAACCTATATGAAGAAATGTTGATAAGTCTATGCAAAGTATACCATGGAAACCCTGCAGGTGCAGCATAATCCCTGTCGAGTTATGACACAAAGGTGAGTCCTGCAGTAAGACTAGAACCTGACTTTCAACACACACAGTAGAAATATTAATATTGGACATGTACACATACATCAACAAATGTAGTGGACCTCAGACAGCAACATACTGAAAGGTCACACTGGGCATGCTCACACACTTGAATACATGAGACAAATGTCAGGCAAAAGAACACTGACAGTCTGAACTGGGCATGCTCACACACTTACGCCATGTTGATGTACAGCAGTGGGCCACACATATCAGGCAGTTGCATGTGTTAACCCAGGAACCTCTCACTATCCAGCAATCTGCCCTGTGCACACACGTATATGATAACAGACATGTATATAATATAGTGGAACCCTGACATAACCAAATATGTTCTGCAGATACCTAAGCATTCACAGAAAGTGGGAAAGCAAAGATGATGAAAACCTGCAAACAGTATCAGTAATAAACATTGTGCATCATGAACATTTTCATAGGTTCAGAGGTTGATACTAGGCTATCTGCCCTAGGGCATGTTCAAGCATAGCCAGAGTGTGTTTGGCTGTTGCAACCCAGTCAAATCAGAACACTGTGCCCGTGAATAGTAGGTCACACAAGATAGCCCATTTACGTTTAGTGTATTGTGCCTCTGTCTAGCAGGGACCCAGAAGATTTCCCAAGGGTACACATACGATCACCCATCCACTTGACAAGATGTCACCTGTAGGTGGTCAGTGGGTGGTTCTGCTTATGCAAAACTGGGACTACACTCTGCAGTGAGTGGAGCCTTATGGATAATAATCTGTCCCCCCTGCATGTCCTATCAACATCTGTGCTGAGGTATATGTCCCTGGAGTGTGTAGCTCCAAGGTAGTTGGATATCCTGAGGTGGAGCATGTCCATTAATTCTGGGTCAGATATTGCCTTAAACTACAGGCGCACAACACATCCATGTAGGTGATAAGTGACTAATTAGAGCTGGAGTTACTGTATCTGAACTGTGCAGGGCATCTGTGCAAGTCCCTACATCTGCTTGATGAGTAACATTTGTGGTCATTACAGTTGCTGCAGGTGTCGGGTAAGGTACAACCCAAATGTGGCATAGTAACCAAGCATGGTTGTGATGAGTATAGAGGCACAATGACCACACGTGATCAACATGTGAAACCATGTAGGATATGGTGGGCTTTGTAGAAGTACTGTCTAACCACTTTGGCAATGTGATTGCCAAAGGCGAGAGTACGAACAGGTCGTGTTCCCAAACCTGTAACAACTACTACCGTATGTAATGGATTATTACCTATGTGGTAATGTGTGGGCATGTTGTCATTCTCAAAGGGGATGACTATGCAACTAATGGCATGTAGCCGTAGGCCATGGCTCAGGCACCAGTCATCCTATCTCTGTGAGACCCTGTATGAGTATGCATGTGCCAGCTGCAGAGTTGATTATGGCACCCAGTTTGCAGTCATCTGCGAACATGGGCAGCCATATCCCTCCTGTGATAGCCTGTACATCACACAAATATATACTGAACAAGAGAGGTCCCAGGACTGAGCCTTGTGGGATGCCATGTGTAACTGGTGTATAGTCAGACATGGCATCTGCAACACTCAGCATGTGGGTGCTATCCCTGATCCAGGTAGCAATCCATCGTGTGAGATATGTGTGGATATTGATGCCGGTGAGCCTATGCATAATGGCCGTGTGGGGTATTGTGTTGAAGGGTTGTGCAAGGTCCAAGCAGGCTGTGTGGCCAACCGTCCCAACACTGATGGACCTGGTACCTGTCTAAAGAATACAAACAGTTCCAACAGGCAAGATATGCCCACAACAATGCTGTAATGTGTAGGACCCAGTGTCTATAGGTTTCCCATGTCTATGTGCATGAGTCCCATTACAATATGCTCCATAGCTTTGCAGAACTGGCTAGTTAGCCCTATAGGCCGATATTGTCTGTGGTCTGTTATGGCAGTATTCAGTGGAGTGGGACCACTATTGCTGTATGCCATTCCTTGGGTACAAATGCTGCATTAACCCTGATATCGAACAGTGATGTAATGTGAGGGCTACGTCTGTCATGAAGGCCATGTACAACACAGGCTGGGACACTGTCTGGTCCCATTGATGCTGTGCTGTCTGCTGTGGGGAGGGCAGAACTCACCTGTTTATTCGTGATGTCAGGGAGGTTACACTCTGTTGGGATGGACAGTACCTCCTTAGGGGGGATGGGGGGGAGACATCTGCATTGAACCTGTTTCCCAGGATGTTGGCAATGTCTGTGGGTTTAGGGTATGTTCAGTCAGTATGCAGTAACACATAGCATATCAGTGAGTGTCCAGCCAGGTACCTGAATTAACTGAAGAAGGCCTTGTGAATGCCCGATGTGTCTGGTGCAATTGTCCATTAGAAGAGGGCCTGACATAAATACATGGGTGATTGTAGCTGTCTACTAGTACAGATCACAGATGCCTTCCCTGTCTGGGATTGTGCTCTAACATGTAGTAGCTTCCTCCTTTTGTTGTATAGCATATTAATGGCCGGGGTCCACCAGACAGGTCCCCTGCCATTGGAGGAGTGAGTCCAGGTGTTATTTTGGTTAGCACGATCCATGCAGTCCACTAGGTGTCCATAGACTGTGTATGTAAAGGATTCAGCAGTCTGAGCCATACTTACCACTGACCCAGGGTCTCTGAAGGATACCACCGTGGTATGGAGAAGTGTGACATTTGATTTTGGGACGTTCACCAAGACTACCCAGAATGGGTGTGGGGACGGGATATGGATGTCCAGTGAGATAAAGTATGTTCTGTCCTTACCAATGAGGGGTATATCACAGGTGTGGAACATAGAGTCCCCATGTTGGTGATGATCGTGTCCAATATGTTGTCCCTTCTTGTGGGTGTGGTGACCGGTTGTGCCATAACATATGAGTTTACAAATTGTAGCAACTGTTGGGTGGGGGTGTTGGGGCCTGAGTACTATCCCTAGTCAATGTGTGTGTATTTGATGTCACCCAATATAATGGTGTTTGGGGAGACCATCATATTGCCCAGTGTTCCCCGGAAAGACGAGTGTGGTTGCTGAGTTTGTGAGTGTGGTGTGTAGCAGGCAACAAACCAAAAGGTAGATCTGCACAATGTTAGGTGCATATGTATTGTCTGTGATGCTTTGTGCAGTGCTACCAACCCGGAGGTATGTATATCTTTGATGTATATGGATACTCCCTCTATTTGTTTTGGCCATTCCAAGTTATGTGGTCAGAAAGCATGGTACAAAATATAACCTGGTAGTGCTGGTGTGCATGTGGGAGCCTGAACCATGTGTCTGTTAGTGCACAGATATTGCTATTCTCCATACTGAGTAGATTCCTGAATGTGGTCAATGTGAGGGCAATACATCTGGTGTTGGGCAGCATTACCCTCAGTGTTATGTACTCTGTAATGTCTATGGAGGTGGGTCTGTCTTATGAGCCCCGCTTAAATAAGGCAGTATGGTGGCAGCAAATGCCTTAGCCAATATTCAAAAGTCCAAGGGTGACAGGTGCAAGCTGTCCATAGGGAAGCTATGTGGCATGTCAAGCATGTCACCCCAAACTGACAGACACTGTATCCCCTTTGAATAACACCAATATGTTAGCCAACTGTTAAACGTGATCAGTTTGTTGATATACTGAGACATCATACTTGGTGAGTGTATGATGCTAGACAAGGTCAGGGTCATACTGGCCTGGGCTACATGATCAGAGAGTTCCTCTATGTATCATGTCATGTGGTCCAGGGAGGAACGTCTGAGGTCGTACGCACCAGCATGGACAATGATGGAGCCAGTCCTGGACTTGCTTTGGAGTGACCTGAGTGCATGTGTTATGTGGCGGATCCTGGCACCTGAGAGACAGCTCAAAGTAACTATTCCCTTGTTTGGCCTGGTGAGTGGGACGTCAGTGTGTCTGACATTAAGTGTCACCCATTACAAGTGTAGCAGGTGTGTTGTTTAGCCTGAAGGGCAGTGACTGTGTGGCACACTGACATTGTGAACTATGTGATATGTGGGTGTTGTAGTGGGGTAGCAGTTGTTTGTGTGCCTGCTTTGGAGGTCTCTGCTGCTTAGGCAGAGTGTATGTAGAGCCTCTGAGTATGTGTGTGTGTGATAATGTGGTTTGATTGCTGTCACTATCGGTGTATGTGAGACTGATATGTGGTGTGTGTGGTCACCTTCACCACCTGATAGACCATGCCAGTCATGGGTCGAGAGAGCTCAGCCTCCTGTATGTCAATATTGTTGCATCTCTCACATATATCGGAGTGTGTTGGGAGGAGGAGAGGGTTGTCTTTGTACATGAGGCAGATGTGACATTGTGTCATAACCACAATATTCACTAGCTGGACTGGAGAGTACACACAAAACCGACCCCTGGACATGCCAGTATATAATGATGACATACTCTGTAGCCTGATCACAAAGGATCAGTAGGGTGTTAAGTGTGTAAAAGAATATAACCGGGATTAGTGCTCAGGTTTGTTGGTGTTTTGTAAAGAGTAGCTGAGAAGGAGTCCAGACTGAGAATCATGACATGTCCTTCAGCTATGTCATAAATAGTAATGTACACTCATATATGTCCTGAGTCAGGGCCAACTGTACCTTACTGACAATGCCGACATCCTGTCATACAGGCCCATATATACATAACCACCTCCCACAGACGATAGTTCCTGACATCATACCAAGAGATATCACATGTAGAATGGCTGACCAGCTCCCCCCAAAGCCAAAAGCATGGCAGCAATTGGATTACAATGTTTCCCAATATGTGTCATGCATGTACTACAGAACAAACAGACCCTGCACCTGAACAGTCTGTTGAGCCTCACCCACTCCACAGGGTCTGGAACCGTCAAATCTGTTACAGCAACATATGGCACTCCCCACAAGTGTGGGTGCACAACACACCATGGGAAGTATAGTCCAGTAAGCCTATAAAGTCTGACCTGCAAGGCCATGGAGTGCATCATGGCTGAAGTCATAAACAGAGCTATTGGAAGCTGACAAATGCACAACCCTACCAATTGTGGTATGTTCATATGCAGATCATGGTTCCCAAACATGCTACACCATTTGCAAGGCAGCCACCCAGGACATACATCACTGAACAGAGCTACACATGTCCCACATAGACTTTGCATAGCTCTTCATCAACATCACAGACAAATGTCGTATCCACAAAACCAACGATCTGTGCATATATATGTGTTGACATATGAAGGGATGTCAATGTGTCCACAGATAGATCACCCAAGGTGCGACTCACAGGGTCCTGTTCAAGCTGTTGATACCTGCCGACCACATGGATCATTCCTGGGATTGCATAGAAGAAAGTGCACACACATTCCCATGTCCAGTCTGATGATGTCAGCATCCTACAAATATACCAGAAGAACAGCTGCCAACCAGTAAAGCATGTAGCACGCCGTGTTAATGCGTAGCTTTCTAGTATCATAACATAGTTAGGTAGGGGTTTGAATCCTAACAATGTGTGTGGTGGGGGTGTATGTGTGTGATTTCCTTTGTATCCTCTTTGGAGACTGGGAAAACATATTAAAAGAGGCACATCCCTCTTTGGAATGTCTGCTGATGTCAGCATCCTGCAAATATATCAGGTGAACAAAAATCATCCAGTAAAGCATATAGTGTGCTGTGTTAATGCATATCTCTCTAGTATCATAACATAATTAGGTAGGGGTTTGAATCCTGCAAGTGCTGACAGTGTGTGTGGTTCCCTTTGAGAGAAGTAGCCTTTTTGGAGACTGGGAAAACACATTAAAAGAGGCACATCCCTCTTTGGAATGTCTGCTGATGTCAGCATCCTACAAATATATCAGGTGAACAGAAATCATCTAGTGGAGTATATAGTGTGCTGTATTAATGCGTATCTTTGTAGTCTCATAGCATAATTAGGTAGGGGTTTGAATCCTGCAAGTGCTGACAGTGTGTGTGTGTGGGGGGGGTGTATGTGTGTGATTTCTTTTGAAAGGAGTAGCCTTTTGGAGACTGGGAAAACACATTAAAAGAGGTACATCCCTCTTTGGAATGTCTGCTGATGTCAGCATCCTACAAATATTCAAGGAGAACAGAAGCCACCCAGTAAAGCGTATAGCGTGCCGTGTTAATGCGTATCTCTGTAGTATCATAACATAGGTAGGGGTTTAAATCTTGCAAATGCTGACAGTCAGTGTTTGTGGGGGGGGGGGTGATTTCCTTTGTGAGGAGTAGCCTTTTTGGGGACTGGGAAAACACAATAAAAGAGGTACATCCCTCTTTGGAATGTCTGATGATGTCAGCATTCTACAAATATATCAGGAGAACTGAAACCACTCAGGAAAGCATATAGCATGTTGTGTTAATGTGTGTATCTCTCTAGTATCATAACATAGTTAGGTAGGGGTTTGAATGCTGCAAACGTTGAGTGTGTGTGTACCACAGGTGGTCAATGCAGTGTGGGTTTTGCTTTTACTATGGTATGACATATGATTAAAACAGTATGTGCATTGCACACATCGGGTATCTGCATGGCAAATGAATATGTGTGCATATGACCTCAATCAGTACATAGGTGTGAAGCCTGCATACTACATGAATACATTTATTTCCTTCGACAGATTGTGCCGCTGTTTCTCAGATCATAGGTCACATATGTATGTATGTGACAAGCCTGGCCACTGTAGTGATCCGAGGCCAAGATCATCTGTGCCACACACACCCATGACACGTACTATAGAGTACTGTGAGTGAGGGTAATTGCCTGGGGTATAAGTCACACATGTTCATACATAACAATGACTGGCAGTAATGGACAGTCATTATAGGTGTACAACAGCCCTGTGGATATGCATGCAGGCCCCTAATGTGTTATGTGAAATACCGATGGACCCCACAATACCTATGGATATGTGGATACCAAGGGACAGATGACATAACACGTGTCTGTCTGTACACATTGGTACCCAACATACATGTTGAGGGCTACCACCTATGTGGCACTGTCGGGATAGTATGTCTAGTAAATGGGGGTGACTATGTCATAGTCGGCTTACAACTATACAGCATGTATTGGACAACAGGTATCTGTCTGTATGATACCCTTGTGTAGGATATGAGTCCCATCCAGGGAATGCAGTGTAGGCCAATGCATGCATTTCCAGATGTGGATGGACATATCCCTAGTGTGTTTGCATGCACCTAAGAGGGCTATATGCCACAAAGGTGTGGTCCCAGGAACGTGTGGTGGTCAATACCACTGGTTACTGTTATAGTATAGTACCGGAAAGATCCAACTGTTACTGAGTTCCCTACAACCGTGTGTCATTTGTCAGGACATCATCTAATGATTGGTTATAGTCATGCTGTTGAGGTGGTGTATACTACCAGACTGCAGATCATTTACAGATATTAACAGTATCACCCACAGCATAGTGTCAACCCATGTCATACACACATGTGTACCCATGTTAGTAGATATCTGTAGTGGAATGCATACTGGCCATCGAAAGATACCATGAGATGTTAACAATGTGTACAACAGGGTGTGTCGCACATCCCATGTGTCCACTATACACGTACATGCAGACAGTGCGCACACACCATGTTCACAGATGTACACCTGCTAATTTGTAATGCACACATCACACATTTACTGTCCACTCACTAACACATGCTGGCAACACTGTACACTTCAGCCAAGTGGCACATGGGTGGACAATACATACTCAGATCTAACACTGGTGTAAACAATGCTACAATGACTATCAGAGCTGTGATGCATAATGCCTGCTCAGATATACCTACAAGGATATCAGTACACTTTCCTGTTGGTAACTTGCTACTATTGCTACACTGCTATAATGTCCCCCTGTGCATCAGAACCATGTTAGCCTATTCCTGCATCAATGTGACAGATGACAGGAGGTGGCACAGGTGTCATCATATTCACAGGGTGTGTTGTTGGTTTGCCAGAGCCCGACATTGACCCATCCAATCGACATGTGTGTGTGTGTGTGTGTGTGTGTGTGTGTGTGTGTGTGTGAGTGTGTGTGTGTGTGTGTGTGTGTGTGTGTGTGTGTGTGTGTGTGTGTGTATGGGACAAAAGTACAGCATGGCCAATGTTGATGTGATGTGTGTGTGTATGTGTGACCCTAGTTGTTTGTTTAATGTGTATGTGTCTGCATGCACACAACTCCACCATGTTTCTGCCATATATGGGCGGTTGTGGGACAGCCACAGATTGCACCTGCTAGGCTGTACAGATCACTGTCTCTGTCCACGGACATGGTACCTGTGCCTGGCAGGGGTGCTACAAGCAGTATCGGGTACCAACCCTGACTGGGTGCTATCATCAGAGGCAGAGATATAATGACTGGACCCATGTCCCTGCTGGGACTGGCCAGTGCCACGTGCACATGGTCTAGTAGGACGGTCAATGGACAGGCCAGCCCCAGCATTGCTGGGGCTGGTACTGCCACTACGGGAGCGGCTGTTATCCATGGTCCGTCCGTGACGACTGCCAGCTGATGCTGTTGCTGGCATGCGTCCGTGTCTGCTTCCCATCCATCCGGCACGGTCCTGGCTTATGGCTAACACATTGTGGAGGACATCTAATGTCTCCCTCCAACGGCTATCAAGGACCTCAGTTTAATTCCGGATGGCACCGGCAAGGTCACGGATGCTGTCATTGATAGCAGTGTAATGGGCCCTCTGCACCCTTAGTCCCTGTCGGGTGTACCGTTCCATATGTGCCTGTGCCTGCATTACAGCCTGGAACATACTGGAGGTTGTAATACCTCTGGGGGCACGTCTGCCAGGGGCAATACGACCAGAGGTTCTCTCCCGAGAACCCCTGGACATCCACCTATGTGGTACCGTTCCAGTAATCCGGCTATGGCTGCTGTGAGGGGATGCACGTGCCATGGGTACCACACTCTCCTGGTCAATGCCGACTGTATGCTGTCCCTCAGCAAAGGCCATTGGTGATGAGGGATGTATTGGCAGTATGAGTGTGTGCATAGATGGGGTTGAAAACTGTGTACTGTCGATTGGTGGACCAATGACAGACCCTGACAGACCTTCCTGTACCAGAATACATGACTCATCCTTTCCACTATTAGTGGCAGTGACATCAAGTTCCCTGCTGCAGTCAGACACCTCTAACTCAGCACCTGTGGAAGGAAGACAGAAAACAACTTCACAATCTGTACATGATGTTAGCACACATGCACACATGCACACATGCACACATGAGCACATGCACACATGCACACATGCACACATGAGCACATGCACACATGTACACATGCACACATGCACACATGCGCACATGAGCACATGCACACATGAGCACATGCACACATGCACATGCACACATGCACACATGAACACAAATACACTGCTCACCACAGCACATACACACACACACACATACACACACACACACACAAACCAGCAATCCAATGCATACACAATGGTGGGTGAAGGTGGGTGACAGTATCACAGGGCAAACAGTCACCTCACACGTGTCAGCATGCAGAATATGTGTTGCTCAAGACCATGCAGTGCAAGTGTTGATGGCCCTATTTAATGACATTATACATGGCTGTGATGCATGCGTGTAGTTGTTCAGTGATTGTCTACACCCTGGAACACAATGTGTACATGGACACAACATTGCTGTGCAAGTATTATCTGCTCTGCAATGTCCTGTGCACCATCACTCAATGGTATACATACCATGGCTGCATGTGTTATCTGTGTGACACATAGATTGCCATGTCTGCTTACAGTGTCTGTGTCCATAGCGAATAATAGTGGGCACAGGTGTAGCAAATGTATGCAATGTACAGACATAGGATGAGTGGTGCATGTAGATGTGAAGAAATCCCAATGCTTAACATGGCCATTGTACAGTGGTTATGGTGAGTGTGGGACATATTGCAGATATGTCGGTGCCAGCCATGACATGGCATGCTACATGACTGCAACATTAAACACCACACATACCCAATGTGTGTCATGTGACCTATACACCCAATAGCATTCCAGGACATATATGTGACTCTTTGTACAGATGGCGACAGCTGTGCATATTGTGTATACTGGCATATGTAAGCACACACACAACATGCTATGCATATTGTGTATAGGTGCATATGTTTTCACACACACAACAATGAGGTGCAAAGCAAAGACCACTATGTGTAGTACTGTGGTCACTGTAATTGGATGGGGTGTACTACCATGTGCCATCATCATCATCATCATCATGCATCTTGTGGTCACTCACAGCTACTACTGTGTGACAGACCACCGCCTAGCATGCTGTACCTGAACTGCAGTGCCGTGGCTACGTTCACTGTTACACAGCCACTTTGTACATGGGTGTTTGAGGTGCCCAATAGGGAGCATTGCCTAACATGACTGTGTTATGTGTTGAAGAGTGTTGCACAGCCTGATGATAGGCATCTACCCCTGAGGTACATCATGTGTGTGTGGATGACATGTGGGATACTGAGGTGTGACCTTACAGTGGGTGTGTGGTTATGCCATATGTAGCATGTCTTTGTGTACTGCATATGATAAATGTGTTATGTTGTGTACAGGTGTTGCAACTATGCCTATCCAATGTGCAGTACGGGGTTGCCACAACTGTGTCTTATGCTCTGTGTATTGCATGTCAGTGAGGCAGCTACTGACATTACTGAGCTGTGCAACGTCTTACAGCAAATATGCATGACATGCATTATGCGTAGGTGTGTTACGTGTACATGGCCTACACCTCACCTATGACATGCATATTTCTTTACCAACATTGCAGTTATACCACACTCACCAGCATGGATCGTCTGCCCTGCTGTCACACCAGAGGGACCTACGAGAATATGAGAGAGTTAGTCAGTGGCCACAACTGTGGCATTGCTACAGTGGGTATGCTAAACTGCAGTATAGCAACAGTCAACAGTCACAGTTGTAGAGATATTATTCAAAATATCAGTACTGCACAACACTAGGCAGCAGAACTGCTTAACACACAGTACACATCTCACGTTGACATAATCTAACAATACAGTTAACTGTTGTCTACAGATAGGGCATGTTACCTGCTTGCTCCTGGTGTACGTGCTGGGTGGCTCTGGCCTCCATGACAACACATGTCAGAGGTTGATGTTGCTGTTGTCCAGGAGCCACCACGCTTAGGAGCAGCTCCTCCACTCTGGTGAGGGGGGGATGAATGGCCACCCCACCACCTCTGGCATGCTGTTGTCTTTGGATATCAGACGCACGCCGCCGGACATGTCTAATTAAATCACTGCAGTGATGGCGTACCTGCTCATATGTCCGGTTATGCATGCCTATGTCATTTACCCGATGAACAAGTTCCTGCCACAGTGCAGTCCACTCCTGCTGGTGCTGGCTGCTTCTGGAGAACAGCATCGTGTACTGCTGCAATAGGTTTTGTAGTATCACCTCTTCCTCATCCGCTGTGTATGATGGATTGTGTTGGTGGGCCATCTGGCTGAAAAAGATATGAACAATATGTGTGAGCGAGTCCTGTCACACTTTACACCTTTAACCACAGATATCACTTTACTGACATATATACCATCCTATTGTCTGTCAGAGGTTACACACGTTCAATTCCACTTATTGGTTCTCAGGCCACAACTAACTTACATTTCCTGGCACACTCTATATATCACACCACTATACAACAGTACCCGACACTGTTTGTTACACATTGCACAACTTCAAGACAGGGGTGTATATCACACCAATGCAAGAACAGAGATGTCATCCATTGCAATGGATGTAAAGTACAGGTACAGTAGTACCAGTCAACCACCCTAGTCATTGATGCCATAGCCCTGCCTAACAGATGTGTACATTTGTTACTATAGGTGGCATACTGCTGTAACAGAGTATATATGTTGCTGGATACACACGTATACCCTGTAACACACATATGATTGCAGCCATTGTACAGGCATGATTACACACACATCAGACAAACATACAACACACCACTGCATGCCAACACAGATGAGCATTACCTGTGTACCATACAGTACTGTGTGACACTACTTACACACCCTTATGCCTGAGTTTTGTCCTCTGTGCAGACTACAGGAAACACAGATGACAGTCTTTCCAAGCAATGTGAACACACACCATACTGTGCTGTTTAGGCCTACAGTGTCTGGTAGTACTACAGTTCATATGGGAGTTGGATTCACCAGCAGTACCACTCACTAAGCATACATGTATTGCTTTAGCCTACAATGAGACACCACATTCATCAACAAGGAACTACATCACATCATATGCCGTACTACTCTGTCTGCCTAACAGTACATTATACATCATTTGCTGTCCTCACATCTAGGATAGACACTACCATGTCAGATACAACTTCACACTAAGCTATCACACCTTTACAGACCTTGCACACATTCAGCGTTACACTTATTCAACCTCACATAGCAGGTATTGCATTGAGTACATGTGTGAGTGCATAGTATCATAGGTAGATAATATGCTGTTGGCCCTAGGGCCTATGGCAGCCTAGCCATATGCTACCCTGGCCTTTGACACACATGTACTTTGATTTCACTTGCCCCTGCCAACCAGAACCACAGAGGTGTTTCCTGGGGTGTATTACCAATCTCCCTCACAATCATCAGGGGTATTTATGACAACTGCTAATGAGGAGCCTTGTTTGCTATTGCTAGGTGGTCTATTCTGGTGTATGGCATATCTCTGAGATGGGAAACTATCCCTCCAGCATGTGCTGTTTAGTGAGCTGACAAGGTTTAGGGCCCTAGAGCGTGTATCCCGGAGGGATTGTGATATGTTGCCATGATGGTTGCCACCCAGCTATGGGTGTGACATACCTCTGTATGTCCAGCAGAGGTCACCTCTGTGTGGCCAGTATGCAATACAGTGTAGATGTGGTTTTGTGAGTCAGTCTGCATAGCGCATCTGTTTCCGGCCGGTATTACCCTTTGGGAGGTATGTCTGTGGCATTTTCACCTGGTGTAGTTGCCATGTGAGGTACAAACCACACAGGGCATTGTGATGGGTAGAGGGGAACACTGCCCTATATTTCTATAGATGGCACACCTGTTGTCATGATACATAACACACAGACTGATTACAGGTGTAATGTGGCACTGTCTTCATCAAAGCGGAGGCTACTGTCCACCTGTATCCCATGTTCCCTTATCACACCTTCACTGTTAGGTAGATCTCTACCTATGTGGTAGTTAATGGGTACAGTGTTTTGGAAAGGAGGAATGGCACTGCAGTATCAACACTTGTCTACAGTCCATGCCTTGGTCACCACACACCTGTTGCAGTACATATGACCCCGTGTCACTCTGTCTCTCCCTCTCTCTATATATGGCTATATATATCCATATCTCTCTCTCTCTCTCTCTCTATATATATATATATATATATATATATATATATATGTATATATATATATATATGTATATATATATATATATATATATTATATATATGCATATCTATACACATACACATGTACAGTCCACCTTTCGTGGTGGGGATATCACTTATGCGACAGTTGAGGGATGTACAGTTATGTGATTATATTGCACAGTGTTGTGCAGAATGCATGTGGGTGTCCTCAGCCCAAGTAGCATTAGCAGGCCTCACTGGCTGTAACACAGCAGATCTGACAAATCAGTCCCACAGCATTTAACCACCACATGACATATATCAGCACTGCATACTGTTTTCTAGGCCACACACTACGACCTACATATATATATGCACATATCAACCTTCAATGACAGATATCTGTTCACCCTTCACTAACAGTTGCAGTATGTCCCTTGTCCTATGCACATGTGCAGATACAGATAGATACGTACTGCTGCCACACAAGGATGATTTGCAGTGTGTAGAGTACTCTTCAGGAACATCTACTACATGCCAACACATACATGTGAGTTACATACCTTACCTTTGCATTTCCCTGCTCCATGTGTTATGGTTTTGTAAGTTTTTTTTTTGGTTGTTTGTTTCGGGTTTTCCCCCTTTATTTTGATTTATGTCTCAGTTTCTCTCTCTGTTGTGTCTCTGGCTCTGTCTGTGTCTGTGTCCATGTCTTTCTCTCTCTCTCTATCTCCCAGCACCTGCAATGATAGAATTGCATGTGTGGACTGCAGGTACAGCCTGCTTTTCTAGGTATCTGCACTTGTGCATGTGACAGCCTCTGCACCAATTGCCGCCCACCATTCAGTAATTGCATGCAGCCTGCTGTGTGGTCATTACATTACTCACTGTGATTGCAGCCCACTACTATAAACTGCTAGGTTAGGTAGGCATAGCCCTTTCAGCTGTCCAAGGTGGGGCCCATGCTTGTTTGCTCTGGAAACCGATGTGTCATTTAGAAGGTTGGTATATGTCTCTTATCTGAAGCTAGGGTTGTAGCCAGTTATATGCATGTTGTACTCAAACCTGAATGTTGCTGCTTCCAATACACACTTCTCAGTGTAGACTTGTACTCACCCCTCCAAATGCTAACACAGGATACATGGGAGTATGTACTCTATTTCTGACTTACACACTTAACTGCCATACAAATGTGGTTATTGCACTATATTCCTGTGGCCAGTATTTATCCTGGTCTGATACTGTGTGGTGTTTGTAAGGTGCTACTGTAACATTATTCCCTGCTAGGATGGCTGGTTCTCCTTTCACAGTCATGTCATGCAATTCCACAACCACTGCTGGTAAAGACCCACAGAACAGGATTTGTGTTATACCATTCCTGATTTCCATTTCCATTCCGTCATTGTAATGCATGATATATTTATGTCAGAACCAAGTTATTTGTATGTCTGCTGTGGCATAGTGGTAATTCATGCAGTCTATTGTGTCAATGGGTCTGGGGTTTGAGACTGGCAGAGGTTTTTTCTTTTGCTGCTCAGCAGAACAAGGGCATTGCCATAGAGTGACTAAGGTACGTTTAAGCAGTTGTAAGTGGGTTTGCATGATGCTTAGCGATCTTTGCTAAGCGCACACATGCGCGCACTCGCTTAAACTTGCTTACTACTGCTTAAACGTGCTTACTCCCACTAACCCCCACGCTAATTTCAATGAAAGAAAAGAAAATGGGGAGATAGGAATGTGGTGAAAAAGGGGGCACAAAGAGGAACAGACAGTAGGGAAACAAGCTCGGGATGTGCAGGACGGGTGTAGGGAGGGTCCATAGCTGCCCATTTCTTTACCAGCAACAGCTGTGCATATGCAATAAATTTGGAGTGATATTTGAAACCTTCCACCCATGGGAGAGGGGTGAGGACAACAAAGTATGTTGTCCTGCCAATTACAATTATCAGTTTACATGTCCAATGGACGTGTGCAAAATGGGCAGCTATGTATGAGGCGTAATTTTTTTGTGGGTACAGATTGCCCATTGTTTTTTTTTTTCAGGTGAGAGTGGGAAGTGAGGTAGAGGAAGTAGGTATATCTGGGGGGATAGGTTGGGGAGGCAAACAGACAAGACAGACGAGATGCATACAGGGGCGGTGTATGACACATGGGGTGGGTGAACACAACTGACGGGGTCGGATGTTTGGAAATCGCAAGCCCATGAGCCCACAGATGGTAACAGTAGAACTGAGATCCCCACCCATGGGCAGTCAACACTGCACCTTCACAGCCCCAAGGGTGGCTGTGCTGGGGGCTGCATAGGACTGGCAGGCTCACCCATGTGACATGCCACTCTCGCCTCGAGCTGGCGTAGGGGATCAGCAACTGAACGCTGGATCTCCCTACACACCACAACCCGGACCCTTCGAAGGGTGACAGGTGGCCCTTCTCCGCCCACACTTGCATGGGGGGGATGAGCCCCATCCCCTGCAGTGCTTCCACCCGAAGGTGGCACAGGACCAATGGAGGAGGGGAGCCCGGGCTGGGCACCGGACCTGCTGGTGCCAGGTGCACTCGCCAGCTGAGGAGGGACAGGTGGGTCCGCTGGGACCGGCCTTCCCATACGTTCTGTGATTAGGTGTGTTTAATTACAACATAAACAACAGCATTGCAGATTAGTTGTAACAGCATACAGTAATATTCCCATTAACCCAACACGCCAAGGTTCCAACAGTTGAACAGCAAGCATAACACATGCATATATTGAACCACAGTGGATATTCCAACAGCATGCAGGGATGTTTGGTAGCAACAGGCCACCATGACTGTGGTGTTTAAACAGGGAACATGCATCAATGTGAATGCAAATATTTAAAGAACAGTAGGACATATGTCCCAACAAATTTTAAGATTACACATAAACATTGAGGTGTGGAATTGCATGGTTTATGCACATACAGTAGGGTGTAGAAAAAAACCTCGGTTAACATCTTATAATTACCTTTTAGTCTACACTATATTCCTAGCGACTGCAGGTGTCTACCCCCTACATGTATTATTACACTTGCCACCATACACTAGGCTGTGTAATGGGTTTGGCTAGTCCAATATATGCCTGACCTATATTTGACATACTAACTGTCCAGGATGCAGATGTTACTGCTACATATTTCTTGATTGCATTTCAATTTCTTTATCTACATATCTGGGATGTTTTCACATGACATTTTCACTTTGATTTGTACAGAACCCTGCATTTCTTGACACACACTCACATTTCTGGGGATAAACTAACATGCTACATGTGTGCCAGATTTACTTATACATGCCAGCCAGTAACTGACTGTTGCAGACTGTATATATGCTTCATAGCTACTAGCACTTCCATCACCCACTTTATATGGGACTGCACAACTCTGGGTTGCCAGCACTTTTTCAAATAGTACTATTTGTATAATGCAAGGGTACAACAATATTTCAAACTCTGTGACACAGACAAACTCTGGGTTTTAGACCTTTATTAATGGAATTACACACTTTTCCACAAGTTCACTTCTTTATTTGTTTTAATGGTGCAT
>NC_056731.1:972173912-972288912 GCF_019279795.1 Protopterus annectens
ACAACAGTGGACACGTTGTTAAAAGGTTAGGTGCCTGTCTACATAGATTCTCAAATCTCAATAACTGAGTCAGCTCTTATGGAAGTATTTTCAGGTTGCCCAGGTTTGATGCCTTCCCAAAGAATAGTTTAATGCATCTTTGGCATTTTGTTTCAGTCCATGATTCTGGCACCAGTTATTTGTTTTGCAAAAACCTTCCTTAAGGATAATTAAGTCATTTGGAGATTCAGTGACTGCTTTTTGCTGACAATCATCTGCACACTTATTTAGTCAGAGCCCTTTGCTATTGATTTTTTCTTTACAGAAATAGATGTCAGATGGGACAGATCCCAGCATCAAACCCTGGGTTTTCCCATTGTTGACTATTCCCTTTGTTGAAGGTAACTTCCCTTGTTTTGATCTCCTACATCATATTTGTGAGATAGTTGGCAATCCAGTGGGTTATTGGAGTTTTTTCCCAGTTTATTTATCTTTTCTACGATGCTTGAGAGTCAGAAGCTTTGTGTAGATCACACTATGTGGTGTGCACCATTTTAACTTCTTCCATTGCTTTGGGGACCTTTTCAAAAGGGTTCATCAGGCTGAGTAAGCATTGCCTGCCCTTGATGAATCCAAACTGAGATGATCCCTGCATTTGAAGGGTCCTTGTGTCCTTATTAATTAGTTCCATGGTAAGACTTTCCATGAATTTGCATATGAGGTTGCTCAGAGTTATGTGTTGGTAATTGTCTTGGACAATGGAATGTTATCCCTTATGCAGGGGAATGATTGTAGCTGTTCTCCATTCACGTGGTACAAAATGTGTATGGAGGCTGAGGATGAACATTGTTGTTTAGGTGGTGGACAAATCATGCTTCATGCTATTTAAGATGCATCCAGGGATATTGTCATGATCCATCAGGATTGTCAGGATTCATCAATGTAGTATTTATAACATCTGATAGTGCTTTTAAGACATGGTCTTATGTGATAACTGGTGGTCGGGTCTTAATGATTCAATATCTATTGCACCTTTTCTATATGAAAGAGCAAATTACATATAATATGGTATATGCCAGTGGGTATATATAGATATATATTAATTATTGTTGCAATACCTTATGAATGTTGTATAATTTACATTGTAAATTTTTAATGTTTTTGCTGCTTTAAATTTTGTGCTCTCAGTCTATCATTGGAGTATTAGCAATGTGATTGGTACATCATTAATTGCTCACAGTATTTAAAATAAATATTTTAATTAATTAGTGGGTGTATTCTGATGAAGTATTTCCTTTTTTTGAGGCAAAAGTGGTAAATACTACGTGTGTTTTAATAAATATTACTCTTGGAGTTGTTGGTGTGGATTTCGGGTATATATTATAACATCGAATTTTACAAAGATCGAATGTTATAATATCAAACCTGTAATGTCGAATGCTGAAAACAGCGAAGGTGCAGGACACTGAATTCTTTCCCAGGGAAAGAATTCGGTGGGCCGTTGCTGTGGCTTTGCTGTTTTCAGTGTTCAATATTTTGGAACGTTACGGGTTGGGTTCAGGTAAGTGTACGATTGTGTGTAGGTTAGGGTTAGGGGGCGGGTTAGGTGAGTTAGGGTTAGGGAGCGGGTCAGGTAAGTGTGCGGTTGTGTGGACGTTAGGGTTAGGGCACGGGTCAGGTAAGTGTGCCATTGTGTGTAGGTTAGGGTTAGGGGGCGGGTTAGGTGAGTTAGGGTTAGGGCGTGGGTGAGGTGAGTGTGCAATAGTGACGGACCTTAGGGTTAGGGTTGGGTTAAGGTAAGTGGATAGCTAGTAGTGTATGTAAAGTTTAGTTTAGGTTTAGGTGTAGGATTTTAAGTGTACGTGTGTAGATTGCTGTTTTTTGTGTGTGTTTGTGTTGTGTGTATGTTTCTCGGAATAGCGATTTTTTTCCCTGGGAAAAAATTTGCTATTCTGACTGTTCGATGTTTTCAGATTTCGGTGTTTAATGTTCGATATTATAACATTCGATGTTTATGAACTTCGATGTTATAATATAGACTCGTGGATTTCTCGGACCTATCTTATATTCGTTCTACAGTTTTACTCATCTACAGTTTTTTATTGGTTTATACATTGGATTCTTGGCCCCAGATACACCATGGACTCCCTGGATGAGACAGAAACTCTGTGTGTGGAGAATGCTAGTAGCAAATTCACACAACTTAAAGAGGAGATTTCATCACTCAAGGGTGAGCTTACGAGGCTTATTGAACTATTTTAGCAAAAGTAATCAAGTAAAACATCTTTGCCTTCTTCCTGCTGTAATTCCAGAGGATCGGCCATATTTTTTCAAGACGACAACGAAGCTATCAACATTCACCATGGTGAGAGGCATCTAGTTGGCTCATTTGAACATGTGGCAGGTGCTACGTCTCAGCAGAAAGGGGGCATGTCATCTAAGGTACAACAATGTACTCACGAGGCTTTATTGGCCCAGCATGGAGGAACATTAGCAATGAATATTCAGCATGGCAGCAATTCAGTTCTGCAGCATGGCCAATCATTTAATAATGAAGGTACTGTAAATACTGACATTCATTCATTTTCAGAATGATCGCATTTCAATGTGCGAGCCAGTTCACAGCATACTAATAAAGGTACTGTTAATACTGATGTTCGTTCATTTTCAGAATGACCGCATTTTAGTGTGAGAGCCAGTTCATTCATAGCATAACGGCGACTTAATAGAACATTCTAATCATCGTTTTTCAGACTTAAAGTCTAAACAATTTAATTTTGCATTTTTAAATGAACAAGATTCCCATGTACATTCATGTTTAAATAATGCTAATGGGAATAGCAGCTTTCGTTCTTTGAAAGAACTTATTATTTTAAAAAGAGATTCTTCAAATTAAAGACTTTAGAGATGGACATTGCTTATTTTAAAGAGTGTATACATATTAATATTTTGCCGCAAGGCCGAAGACTATTTAAATTTCCTTTCAATATTGTCTATGATGATAATTGTCACTGATTTTCCTGGACTTTTTGATGAACTGGGAATGAATTTAGTTAAGAAAACAGTCTCCGGGATTCATGAAGCTCGGTGCAAGGCCGGCATTAGGCTTGCGCTGACCGTGCGGCATGATGATGGCGCAGTAGCGCCAAATGCATAGTAATGAAGGCATGCCACCGACACAGCCACGTGCACAGGAAAGGAGCGCGAGTGCATAGGGCATGTCGAAGTGCCTCATGTAGGCGTGGAAACGGCAGCTGTCAATGTGTAACCTAAAATGCTTGCATATAACAAGTTGCAAGATAGTAACCACGTCAGTGTCCCTGGATACTGAAACGTATGCAAAGCATGCAAGAAAGTATCTGCGAACACAAAGTGATGAAGCAAACAGAAATGCACAGTAGGGAATAATGGGTCCCTATCCAGCGAACAAATGACATGGAAGACCGTGTGGCCGTAGTCCAATGCAGTGTAGATAGCCATACCAAGTGGAAGTGAAACGCATCATATGTTAGCGATCTGCCAGTAGGTACGTCCAGCCCAATGGTGAGGGTCACCAGCTGACCTATAATGTGAGGGAGGGTACACAGCTGGGCAGATGTGTCCATAACAAAATACATGGGAAATGTAGATATCTAGCGACCGTATATCCAAATTATATCCCACAAGGCATGTAATAGTCACATACAAAAGGTACGTCCGTATTTCACATACTAAATGTGATAGGAAATAGAATAAGCATGTAAACAAAATAGAAGGAGCATGCAAACAGGCACAACAATAAGGACACATGTAGGCTGAAAGGAACAGTATTATCTGTACCGTCAACTAGGATTACCACCTGCCCCACTTTACGAGCGACAGTCTCTCTTTGGGCAGTTGTGTTCTGACAAAAACCTGTAACAATGGCAAATGTCCTGAGATTATAGGACAACATTATTCCATATACGTTATGTAATAGTTGCATTAAACAGGTTTTCTGTATCTAAATTACATAAATGTTATAAGAAACAGAATAAGCAACTGAACTGCTACAAGAATAAGCTTTTATATAGGCAAGAAGTCTAAGTTCTATCCTGTGTACTGATCGTGGGTATGTGTCGGCCTGTAAAATGTGATGTGTGTACCAAAAATGTCCCTCTTTGGACAATTGAAAAAGTAGTAACCCTACCATCGACTGTGGGGAGGTGTTGTCTACTACAGTCGGATATGTGTACAGAATATATCCCATCCTGGACATGGGAAAAGGTGGCATCCTACCAATGAGTACAACAGGCTGCCAAAATCCAGAAGTCAGTGGTACAAGCCAAACTTGTCAGGATGTATCACAGTCGAACGGGTAGTACCCGGGTATACCAAACATGTATTGAAAGAGAAGTATGGGCGTGTACCTATGTGTGTGAGGTATAGCATGTGGAAAGCAAACATGGCAGGGTAGTCCACACAACCATACAGGCACCAGACACATGTAGGGTATTCAATGTGTTACTCTGGCCATGTCATGGGCCAACAACCAAACCACAGATGTATGGGGTGTGAGGAATCTGTGTGTGTGGGGTGGTTGGGTAATGGTACAATCCTCCAAGGCGATACTGTGTCGTATGCAGAATAGGTGAACCTGAGGTGTATGAGGGAGCAGCGGGTGAAGCTGAAAGAAACACAAACACATGTATAAACAGCTGCAATACAACCAGACAGGCCATACTGTAGAACACAATCCCACAAACAGATGAATATTGAAATGTGCGATACAAATGTATAGATATGTCACCGGCACATACCCACAGACTGGTCCTGATGGAACTGGCCATAACAAATGCAACACACCTGGATGGAACTGGCCATAACAAATGCAACTCACCTGGATGCATAATGGACTACCCAGCATCCCCTCCACATCACACAACCTGCTCCCGTACCTGAACGTCCACCAAATCCAGCCGTACTTGGCCTACTAGTGTGGTGCAGCCACAGCTACACATAGTGACCACTACACATATGTAGTAGTAGTGTGACCCTAGGCGGTTGCAGGATTGCACACGACCTCAGCACATTGTCGTAACTCCAAAACAATGTTCGGTATACCTCTTGTTGTGGATCGGTACAATTTTTGGATATCCCTCATTGGATACGTAACCTGTGTAAACATTAGAATGGAAGACATGAAGTCCAGTCCTGTAGATATCTGGACAGAAGTTGGAATGTGTATTAGAGATGTACGACATTGTCCAGCCCTAAGTGGTCATGCATAACCTACTACCCAGGATCAAACACTTGCCTGTGACGCACTTGTCCCGACACGAATAAGCGGAAATATATTGCACACATTCGCATAGTGGCAAATGGTATAAGGGTGATGAAGGCACTGACGTAAACAGGATAACCCTGATCTACTGTGTGAGGGACACTTAATGTGTATGTAGGTGTGACCGACCATACCTGTCAACCTCTGACAGCAAGATATCTGGACAAAGCTGTGAATAACAGTATACCTATCAACCTCTGAGAGCAAGATATCTGGACAAAGCCATGAATAAAAGTGGGACAAAGGCCCAAAAGTATGGAGAATTTGTAAAGAAACTGAGAAAGTTGATATAATAACAGTTTGCACACTGTCATTAATTTCCTGAAGAGTATGAAGTCTGAAACTCAACTGTGTCATTATATTCTGACTTCAGTCTTTAATGACTAGCTACTGATTTGCCAGAAAACAACAGTGTATTACAGAGGTCCGTACATATGTACAGTAACAAACCTTCACAGTTGTTTACTGTACCACTGCATACCTGTAGTTAATTCATGTCTAAAATAATAATCCTCATATGAATGCATACAGGAAATAGTCAGATGTGAATGGGAACACCCCTCACTGTGGATTATGTATTGTAACCACCCCCACCCATATTATGTATTGCCAACATAAAAAGCTGCTGACAGGTGCCGAAAGACCTGTGTCTGTAAACCCAGGTAAACCTCTATAAAATGGATAAATGCAGCTTGGGTCCAGAGCAGTAGGGAATAGGGAATGTGTAATATGTAGTACCGCCTTCTTCCCAGCAGGAGAATGGATGCCTGTGTTGTAAGTGAAGCGGTGAGGCGCATGTTAATGTAGCTATGTACTATGGGTATGCATATAAATGAGTTAGAACACCAATAGTATAGTGGTTACAGCATCCGGCCAACGTGAATGCAGTCCTGGGTCAATTACGACTACAGCACATATGAGTTAATGAATGTGTGTGTGCTGTAAAGACATTTAAATATGTAAAGGTGAACATGTGTTTCGCATATGTCCGTTAACCAGATTACAGATATTGTACTGGTACCGTCACAATTAAGAAAGCCCACGTAAGCACAAAGACTTAGTAAACATATGTAACCCACAATAAGGATATGCAAGTGCGCCTGCACGTCTGTAATCCGCTCACAACATAGCAAATGAATGCTGTTTTCTACACTTTTATTTATATATCTATATATGGATATATATATATATATATATATATATATATATATATATATATATATATATATATATTTGTGTATAGATATATATCCACAGACTTAAACTAAATAAATATATGAAATAAAGAATGTACAGACATATATATATATATATATATATATATATATATATATATATATATATATACACACACACACACAATTACATTCATCGATATATACATAACAAACATAGAAACATTTGTCCTTGTAGATATAACACATGCACATAAATAGGTTGCGTCATAGCTATTATGGATAGACATACAGACATGCCAAGAAAGGTAAATACACTGCTGCTTTCCAAACCGTTGCCCGGAAAGTACCGGTGTGCCAAATCTGCAAGTTCTACTCTTTAAACATGGATATAGGTGTCCTTTACAGGACTCCAAAAAGTGGTTGTCTACAGGCAACGGCCAGTAATAATCGACACAAAGGAAGTCACATCCGCAGCTACAATATAGCTGTACATGCAACAGTAGCTTGTGCAAAGGTAATAACACATGGGTTGACAGAATGTATGACATATGTCCCGATGCGAGGAGAGTAGATAGTGCTTAAAAGTATCTCCATACTTTATTATTGCTCACATTAAATATGTCTTATGACTACTGTGGAGGGGTGTCAGGTATGGGAATCATGGGTATGCAATAATGGGCCTAGGTTCACAGGTGTTGGTTGGCACAGATTTATTAGGTCTGCCCCATGGGAGTGATGAATATTCCTATGTGGGTATAGCACACGCCTATACCTTCTAAAAATGAAGAACCCATCTACTGGATATTGTATAAACCATTGGGGGAAGACGTAGGGACTTATATCAGTGTCATGTAAGCGATTATCATGGACGTACATGCGTACGAATAAGATGGTAACCATACCTCTCAACCTTTCAGAATAAGACATCTGGACAAAGGCATATTTAAATAAGTACAAATAGGGACTATGTTAAATATTCCTCTGACAAAGTTAGAACGTTGATAGAATAATGGATAATTCATTAGTACGAATGTTTTGAGGGTTATTAGTTATAAACTACTAATGTCTGTCACTATTATCTAACCTCACAGTCCTTAATGACCTGCCACTAATTTGCCAGAAAGGCACAATAATAACAAAAAAAGGAACAACATTATAAGTCTAAGATAACCCTGTCTTAAATAAATGTACAGAACTAGTGATATCAGGTGGACAGGTGTGAAGAAAGATGGGATGACAAATGACAAAACATGTATAAGTCAAAAGCATGTACCTCGATAAATGTGAATGAATACTTATGCCCTGTGATAGTCAATGTGGGAGGTTAATAGTGTCCCTCAGGGTGTTATGCAGTGTCCCCGATACAGTGTTCAGTCTCCCACACTCGCATGTGAGTTCTGCCACTGACGGAAAGCGCAAATACCGGTGAACACATAAGGTAGATGATAGTATAATATGTTTTGATTTGCACATGTTGGCTTTTGTGAGGAACACAACACTCTTGGCGGGTGTGTCCTGCAAAAGGAATGTAATGGCATCTGGCCTGTGATTTCTTCTTGTGTGTAGTGGTGTAATAAAATGATATATCTTGTATCAGAAACAGATATATGTTATGGAACCAGTATTATCAACTATACTACTACAAGAAAACTCTGGAGGTATGAAAAGTGCTGAAGTAGTCAGTTTAGTGTTGACTGCAGGTATGTGTTGACATGTCAAATGTCACAGCTGTATATATAGTACCTATAGGGCTGTCACCGTTACAAATGATGAAAGTGGGAGCTGCTTTGTAGAAATGTTAGATGTAGCAGGTCAAAACATACCTACAGCCATGCATACTCCACAAATAGACATATTAGCACACAGCAAAGCTTAGGCCAGGGGTCATGGAGCCTTGACCAGCGTGTATGAGTAGAGGAAGAGTAGAACAAGGCAAGATGTCTGCCGAGCTATTCAGCAATATCCTGTAGGGGTGTGTAAGACAGCCCCTAAACCGAACGTTGCACGGACAATGTTAGGATATGCAAATTACCCCATTTGTAGGTGAAAGCTATGCAAATGATGTAAATCTGCGATACATGAAACAGTAAGCTGTCTGTGCAAGAGTAGAGTTATGTGCAGAAATGTACTCGGATGTTAACCGAGTTACGTTCTGCAAGTAGCTAAATGGAGCAATGTCAGCTGCAAATAAAGGATGGATTCAGTTGAAGAAGCATGCCAATGGCCAAATATTAGGGCAGTGGCATATTTTTCCATTGGAAATTAATAAAACTCTATTTGCCCTCCCCCGATCTCCGGTGTGTAAGTGTAGCGCAGCAGTGCAAAATGCGCTGCGCTTTTAAAACAAGAGAAATATTTAAAATACACATAGAAATTGTAATTATCGTTAACAGTTAGTTCACCATGCAAGTGAATGGCAAGTTGAAGACAAGATGACTACTGAGTACTGGTTGCTATGTGTGGAAGCGCTCTGTCAGAGATGTAACCAAGCATTAGTAGGCAATCCTATGCAATTGAGGCTGAGGATAGTGAATCACAATTTATCATGCCATATGGGCCAAGCCACTACAGTGGAAGAGTAGGTTAAGGGGACTATCAGAGTAGAAGATAGGTGACATCATGAGTGTGTATGTATAAAACATTGTAATCCTATCGGAGCAATGTGTCACATGTTTGCTGTCAGTGACTCATCAGTGGAAGAGGCATATTATGATTTATCCTAGGTACAGTCAGGAAACTGACGGTGTACGCCATGGATATCACTGAAGTTGCTTGCAAACCTGCTGACAGTGCGTTCGTGCCTGTATGCACCTGTAAGCCCGAGTAAGCATGTGTGCGTGCATGGCAGCCCGTGTGCGCGCGTTGAAGAACGAGTAAGCTAGTGTAAACATGTTGAAGCCCGTGTAATGTCATGTAAGCCAGTGTACGAGTTTGTAAGCATGTATAAATCTGTACTACACACATCACACATGTACTGCACACTCTGAAACACATGCTGCCAATACTACACACGTCAGTCAAATGGCACATGGATGGATAATAAATCTTCCAAAAATCAACATTGCTATAAACTACACTACATTGATGGTCGTAGCTGCAATACATCATGCCTGCTTACACACACCTAGAAGGATATCACACTCTGTGTTAACAACATTTTAACATTAATACAGTGCTATAAAGCCACCCTGAGCATCAGCACAATGTTAGTCTGTTCCTGCATCTATGTTACACATTACAGGTGGTGGCACAGGTGTCATCATATGCACAGGGTATGGTGTTTCTTTCCCAGAGCCTGTCATTGAGCCATCCAATCAACATGTAAGTATGTGTGTGTGTGTGAGGGACAGCAGTGTTTTCATGGCCCAATGTTGATGCAATGTGTGTATGTATGTGTTAGCCCTAGCTGTTTGTTTCATGTATGTGTGTCTGCATGTACACAGTTTCAGCATGTGTCATGCATATACAGGAGGTTGTGGGACAGTCACAGACCGTACCTGCCAGGCTGTACAGATCGCCACTACTGGCCATGGACACCCCTGCATGCATTCAACAATATGCCAGTTCTGCACCTGTCAATGTATACACATACATTCTTGGGATCTGTATCACAACCTGTGGATAAACGGGAGTCAGTAATGTTAACCTGATTTGCATAGCAGTGTCAGGTAATACATAGTTATATGAGCCATACTCATCCTCCAAAGTAATAACCACTGCTGACTGTTGCTGAGATGTGCACACGACCGTTTAAAGGTGCTGTACTATCATTGTTGTCAATGTCCCTTGTAATACCCAGCAACAGAATAACTGGTCACTACACAACTATAACCCAGGATCACTACAGCACACAGTATGTGCACTATCACAGAGCCATAGCAGATTTACATACATCAAAGGTGTTCACGTACAGATAGTGAAGCACATATAATAGTGCTAATATCCACATACATATCAATATCTATCTACATTACATATATATAAATAGATATACACACACACACACACACACACACACACACACACACACACACACACACACTTGGCAGGGTTGGGATCAGAACACAGACCTAACTACCTTATCACACTACAGCATTACGCATGTACAGAATGCGCTACCATGATTACTAGATCACAGCATTCACACAGGCATACGTCTAGCTTGCTGGCATCAGCATCAAAGGCAAAGATCCCGTACAGATTGTACGGAGAGTCAATAGTGTAAAAGCAATGTACTGTTGTCATGCAGCGAGAAACTCTCACACACACACGTGGCAAGATTGGGATTAGAACACAGACCTAACTACCTTATCACACTATAGCAATACACATTTTCAGAATGCACAACTGAGATTACTGAACACAGCCCTCCCAGAGGCATACTTCTAGGTGGGTGACATCATCCGCAAAGGCAAAGACGCCGATAGGGAATGTATGTGGTGTGAGGCATCTAAAAGCATTAACGTGTCCCCAATAAGCTGGAAACACACACACTCGGCAGGGCTGGGAGTCGAACATACACCTAACTACCTTATCACACTACAGCAATACGCATTTACAGAACGCGCTACTGAGATTACTGAACACAGCCCTCCCAGAGGCATACTTCTAGGTGGGTGGCATCATCCGCAAAGGCAAAGACGCCGATAGGGAATGTATGTGGTGTGAGGCATCTAAAAGCATTACCGTGTCCCCTGGCAGCTGGAAACACACACACACACTTGGCTGGGCATTGAACATACACCTAAATACCTTATCATACTACAGCAATATGCATTTACAGAACGCGCTACCGAAATGACTGAATACAGCACTCCCAGAGGCATACTTCTAGGTGGGTGACATCATCTACAAAGGCAAAGACGTTGATAGGGAACGTATGTGGTGTGAGGCATCTAAAAGCATTATCGTGTCTCTAGGCAGCTGGAAAAGCACACACACACACTCGGCAGGGCTGGGAGTCAAACATACACCTAACTACCTTATTACACTACAGCAATACGCATTTACAGAATGTGCTACTGAAATTACTGAGCACAGCACTCCCAGAGGCATGCTTCTAGGTGGGTGACATCATCCGCAAAGGCAAACACGCCAATAGGGAATGTATGTGGTGTGAGGCATCTAAAAGCATTACCGTGTCCCCACACACACACACACACACACACACACACACACACACACACAGAGGTCCACACTTGGCAGGGCTGGTAGTCGAACATACACCTAACTACCTTATCACACTACAGCAATACGCATTTACAGAACACGCTAATGAGATTACTGAACACAGCACTCCCAGAGGCATACTTCTAGGTGGGTGACATCATCCGCAAAGGCAAAGAAGCCTATAGGGAACGTATGTGGTGTGAGGCATCTAAAAGCATTACCGTGTCCCCAGACAGCTGGAAACACACACACACACACTTGGCAGGGCTGGGAGTCGAACATACACCTAACTACTTCATCACACTACAGAAATACGCATTTACAGAACGCGCTACTGAGATTACTGAACACAGCACTCCCAGAGACATACTTCTAGGTGGGTGACATCTTCCGCAAAGGCAAGGACGCAGATAGAGAATGTATAGAGAGTGGGCAGTCTGAAAGCATATTACTGTCCCAAGGTAGACATAGACAAACACACGACAGTGGTGTGATCGGGGCAAATAAATATCTACGGAGCACTACAACAACACTACATAGATACGGGACTCGCCACAGACAGTACACCCTGCAAGACAGTCAGCCAGTGTGTTCAATGTAGGCATCCATCGTGACGTTGAAAATGGACATCTGTCGCCTGGATGTCCACCATTGCTATACAGGATGTCAATGGCCATGCCTATACACAGAGGCACATCACCTACACAAGGTGTCACTGGCCATGCCCACACGCTTAGTATCACACGTCCGTTTGGAATGTACTGTGTGTCCATCTACACAACGGCGTACTGGGCATGCTCACACACTTAGCAGTTGCAAAGGGCCGTCTTGCATGCACACGGATTCTAAACACGTAAGGGCACAGTTTGGAATGTACTGTGTGTCCAACTACACAACGGCATACTGGGCATGCTCACACACTTAGCATTTGCAAAGGGCCATCTCGCATGCACACGGATACTAAACACAGAAGGGCACAGTATGGTATTACTGTCCCCATGTACATGACGGCCACTCACATGTATTGACCAGTACACACTGAGGAGCCATCACAGATGTCTCAGGTATAGATCACAGAGGTACACACCGCAGTCTACAATGTAGCCCTCAGACACCACCATGTCGTTCGACCAGCAATACATCAACACAACACCGTGTGACGCATGACCAGTGGACTGTACATAGGTGTACAGCAACTGTGCATACTACACATGTACTGACAGGGTTCCATCATGTGTTATGCATTGCAATGATACCACTGTACATAACCAGGTCAGCTCTACACATGACAGGGGCCCTGGGTCTTACACAGCTGTGACAGATTACTGTCGCTGTACATCAATGAACACACATGTTCGGATATGTCATACATGTAATTGCAGTGGATATGTGCATGGACCACACACACAACACATGTGTACATAGCATAGCTTTTGCTGTCCTCCATGCAGACTAGTGGCTACAGCAATCATACGCACGCAAATGGGAGGTGGGTCCATGGCCGTTGAATGCCAACAGTACATGAGTTAGCAATGATGACCGAGGACACATTCCCTCTGTACTAGTTACCCATGATACCCATCATACCATACAACAGTCCATGTGTTATGTATGTCAACACATATGTCCACCGACTGCAATGCATACAGACATGGCTACATGGCAGGCATGTAGGACCAACACACATGTACAAACTGTAGTGTGCATGCAGCTGCCATGCATGTGCAGTAGCTGATGTAAGTAACTCATCTGTGCCGAACTACAACTTGCAGTTGCAATGCAGCCCCATCATTGACACCTGTATATGGTGACATACTGACAGTACGGTAGGATGTACATCAGGTATGGATAGATGTGTGTACGTGTGTACGTAAAGTGGTGATCCACCTGTGTGGATGGATGTTTGCCAGGTACGGCTCACAAGTGTGTCACACGGCATCATACCATTACATGTGCAAACAGTACGCTATGTTACTGTTACCTGACAGTGAAGACATAAAACCTACACAGCGGTCAGGTGTTACCGACTGTACGTCACTCAACACCTGTAACACTTACATCCTCCCGTGTGCATATAGCAGCACAATTGCTGGACATAGCATTGGTACACATAATGAGGTCAATACTGCTGCATGTCTGTCAGACGTATCATCATATAGCAGGTGTATCATTCACAGTACTGCCATGTGTGTTTGCATGTGTGACCATATATGCTGCATATGGTGGGGAATACATCCCAATTGTGACACACCCCTGTACATTGTTGTAGACATCTGTACATACTGCAGTGTGGAAAGCATGACGTAGGCAGGTGTGGTGTGTGTATCACACACATCAGCTATCCATATGTGTATGACAGTTGTGGTCTCCACAGTGTGTGCGTGTGTGTGTATGTATGTATGTATGGCTGTCTGGTGCATGGAGTGTGGGTGTATGCTACCATACAGAACACACAGGATCCCAACCCTTCATGGTGATGCAGTCAACTACCCTGTTGATGCCATCGGTCTCAGCCGTACTGGCTACCTGTACATGTCCCTTCTCTGTGTCACATCGTGTGGGTGCACAGTACTGTGAGGGTGATGACCACATAGGCAAGTGTCCTCACCTCAACACTATGGGGTGTGCGTTATAGTGTTGTCGACCCCGTGAGTGTGGGCATGTTCCTGTATTGTGACAGGGTATTACTGCTACACAGTGATGCCTCATGCTATCAAGTGGCCTCTAACGTTATCATTGTCCAGACTGCTGTGTACAACCCTGCACCATGTCAACATACCTGTGATGTGACCTGGTACGGATGTCACGTCTCTAGCCACTGTAGCCTATTAAACTGCACACAGGCTGCTGGATCAGTATATGTGTGGACATCTGTGGTATGTTAGACTTTCCAGCTGTCCAGTTGAGGCTACATACAGCATGATGAGATTGCCATATGTGCCTGTGAGTACTCCACAGTTACACATGGGAGACTACACACACTGCTACCTGTAGACACATGCAAGTAGACCATAAGGAGGGAACCTGGGCATCATTACCAACATGCTGTTACTGTTGTTACCGAGACACATACTGTGAACATATAACAATGCATGCTTCACCTGTACTACATGGTATGTCTGGTGCATGTCAACAGTACACAACCAATGTAATATACAAGTCTCTCACCATTCTTATGCAACTAACGTAATATACACTTCCCTCACTAGTCGTACACAGCTAATGTAATATACACATCTCACTATTATGTTCACCCTGTGCATCAGACCATTTGAGCATGTCCCTGCACCGACGGTGTGGATGACAGGGATGCGGCATGGGCTTCATCATATGCACAGGATGATAAAGTGTGCCAGAGGCATAGGCTGCACCAATGGGTGACATCATGTCTGTGGGTAAGGGCCAGTGATATGATTGGACATGTCTGTTCAGTATGCATGTGTGTGTTGTGGTGCCCTACAGATGTGTTTGCTGTGTGCGTGTATGTGTGCACACAGTTCTGCCTTTTGTGAGGCCTACACAGGGTTATTATTGACAGCTCCAGATTGTACAGACCCGGTTGTACAGCTCACTGTGTCTGGCCACAGCCACATGACCTGTGCCTGCCAGAGGTTGCACGGGCACTACCAGGTGGAGGTACAGAGTGGCTACTGTCTGACAACACATGTCCACTGGAACCATGTTCCCACTGGGAACATCCAGGGCCACGTCCATGTGACCTGCTGTGTCCTGGTGTGGACAGTGCAGCATCAGCTGCACTGCTACTGCTACTGGCACTATCGGAGCAGGCATGTGAGGTGGCACGCTCACATCGACCTGCACTAGGTGGTGCAGCTGGCCTACGTCCACGTGGCCTACGCCTCACTCCTACCAGATGTTCCAGCGCAGACAGCTCATGCACGTGGATTGCCATGCCACGGTCAAGGATTCCGACCATGTCACCCAATCGCCTGTTCAGAACATCAGCAATCTGCTGTTGAGCATTTGCCAATGCCTGGATGTTGTCATTTAGGGTACAGATAGCAGCCCTCTGCAGCCTCTGCCCTTCTCTGTTCTGCCATTCAGCATGTGCCTGTGCTGCCATTACAGTCTGGAACATGCGTCTGGTGATACCAGCTGCTGCGCTCTGTCCTGCAGGTGCATGGTCTGCCAGAGGTCTTCCTATGAGCAGCACCGGCCACATGCCTGTGTGGCACATCTGCAGACATTACACTGATGCCATGGGGTGTAGACACACCTTCTGTAGCCACCACATGTTCCTGTTCCATGCTAACAGATGCTGACTGTCCTTCCTCTATGCCACTGGTGATGTGGTATGTATTGGCAGCAGAACTGTGTGCGGGGAAGAGGGGGACATAGCTGGGATGGCAACCATTGCACAGATTCAGCCCCTGACAACCCTGCCTGTACCTCATGCATATGTTCATCACTGCTAGTATCTGTGGGGACACTAACATTAGATGGACCGCAGGAGGGTAACGCACCTACATCACCTGTGAATGCAAAGAAAGACTCTAAATTACTATAGACACAGACACACACACACACACACAGACACACACACACACAGACACACACACACAAGCAGACACACACACACACACACACACACACACACAGACACACACACACAGACACACACACACACACACACACACACACACACACACACACACACACACACACACACACACACACACACACACCATGCATGTAATTTGACAGACAGCATGCAGCATGCCTGTGATACAGCAGACAGCATGCAGCTCAGACATTAATAGTGTTAGTAATCATACCCCCTGGGATGCACAATACAGCAAGCAGGTGTCATATCAGTAGCCATGCAGTTCACACAATCATGGTAGTATGCATGCATCCCCGTGATAAACCATGTGGACCAGAACAGGATAACAGTACACATGGCTGATGTGACCGTGGCATGTAATCTGCTGATGTGTGCATTAACATGCATACATGTCTGACACAATGGTGTCCTGACATGTACAGTGTCATAATGGCCATCACATTGCGGTGTTGTCTGTATGCCCTACAGATAGAATGCATGTTTAGCATATGTGCATGTGCATAGAAGGGTAGTGTGAGCCATCTACATTGCTCTACAGTGTGAAGTACAGACACTGTGCCATTACATGGCATCATGAGGCATCTATATTGCTATACAGTGCATAATGTGTACACATTGCATAGCCATAACTGCATGCATACCCATGACAAAACTGGGGATTGTGACCCACGATGCTGAGGAGTGTACATATCAAACCATGCTGTGTCATGTGACAGGTCACTGGATGACCTACAGATGACACCCCTGCACAACAAATACAGAGTCTTAGCTGCCTGGAAACCATGTCCACACATAGCGGACTTGTCAATTCACCATGTCCAACATGACATTGCTGTACCACACACACGAGGAGCACAGCTAATGGTGATGTCCTACAGCAGCAAGGGAAATGTACAGTGTCTGTGGCCTGATGTGGTGTCAATGTCTGTGGAACCTGTAGAGGTGACTACTGTCATGCTATGACACAGGCGTGATGTTAAACACATCTTATATGGCAGACGTCAATGACACCTCCACTGGCTGTGCACAGGCTTTTAGGATGTCCAGTGTACCATATCAACTGTATAATTGGTCAACTAAGGCTATAATTGGACCATGTGTGGACAATGTGAAACAGGGTGTATACACATCACATCTACTATGTGGCTACGTATCTCTGGCCATCCCCCATGGCCATGTGTGCACGTGTTGGACAAATGTGTGTGATGGCCATCTATCACAAATGCCTGTTTTGTCCCATATGACATACACCCATAGATGTCAGATATATCACCATCCACAGGGCTATGCAGACAACAGGTTGTATGTGGGGTATGGGTTATGGGATAGTGTGACATTATTCCAGCCAATACACTACATGTCTGGGACATGTCAGATGGCACATCACAATGTGTGCACCCATTGCAGGGGCATATAACACAATGGTGACTCCTGTGGGCTGCCCATATCACAGCTCACTGTGTGGTACTGTTTGCATACCACACGTGTTGTTCCAATGTATAGTCCATATGCCTCCATTGTAGAACACCTCCACTGTTGTATGCACAGCTGACCACACATGTAGCGATGACAAATACTCTGGTTTCATGTCGGTGTATCATTTCATTTTTTATGTATTGCACATGGGTGGCCTGTGTGAATGATGGGTGACACAACCTGTATATCGTGAATGGAATGAACATCAAGTGTACAAGTGTTAACTGGCCACATGGCAAATAGATCTATGCTTTTACATGCCTGATACTGATGACAGTCTCACCTGCAATGGACTCATGTCTGTGCGGCACGCCAGAGGTACCTGTATAGGGGTGACACAGCAGTATGAACATTATCCATGACTGTATGACAGTCACAGGGTGCACTGTGCATGTTAACACATTCACCTGTAGAATAGCATATAGTATGCACATGTGTGCATACACAGGATAGCATACTGTAGTATGCAGCATGTGTGTCCATATACCATGCATATGTTGTTACATTACATAATGTACAGTGACACATGCACGTAAATGGGATATAGTAGCCATATGTGCAGTACTGACTTACCAGGAAACTCCAGGCTCATTGGTTGGGAGGCACCCACCTCCACGATGGCAGATAGTTTTTGTGGATGCTGTTCTGAGGGTGTCCCCAGACTGGCCAGTAACTCCTCAGTGTGTGTGAGTGGGGGCTGGGTTGGTGGCCCACCACCTGTTCCACCTTGTTCCCTGGCGATTGCAGTTTCACGCTGTTTTGCATGTCGTATCAGGTCCGTGCAGTGTCTGTGCACCTGCTGGTAGGTGCGGTTATGGCCACCCACATCGTTCACCCTCCTGCGAAGATCCTGCCACAGGTAGTCACGGTGCTCGGCATGCTGTGGCACATGGCTGAACAACACCTCGTAGTTCTCATGGAGGTACGGGATGAGGACATCATCCTCCTGGTGGCTGTACGCTGGAAGGCGTGTACGAGGCATTATCTGTAAGACATAATGATGATGACAGGTCACAGTTTCAGAGATGTACAGAGATACTGTTGCAGATACATTTCTATGACATCTAGTACATCTGCACAGTTATCTTTGCAAATCATCATGACACTGACACAACTGACGTGTTTGTGTCACACACATGTAACACCCGTTATGCATTGGATATCATCACCATATATGTGTGTCACCTCATTACAGTGTTCAAACTCCATGTGAATGCTGTCTTGATGTGGGCATGTCTGTTTGCCTGCACTGGTGTTCTTACCTATCTGCACATGCCTGGATGTGTCCACAGTAATGCTGTTGACCTTGATGTTGTGTATATGTCACGTATCAACACAGACACAGCCTTAATGGACTTGAGCAGTGACAATGCACACATACGCATGGAAACCTGTACATGCATGTGTTTTGCCATATACATCTACACAGCACTGTACAGCTGTTCAACAACCTGCCACGGATCGCCTGTGTTGCACATGTGATAGACATGGGACAATGGCTAGTCGGACGTCATTTGCAGGGATACTTATCAACCATAGCATGTACGGGCAAGGTTTCCTAGCTGTAACCGACAGCCATTATGCCACCGCGAGGTGTATCAGTGCCACATTACTGATCCAGACAGTTGATACTACATCTACCATGCGGCCATCACACCATGTATGACTGGGATGACATGTGCAGCTTTGATGGACAGGGTAGCATGGTATGGCGGGAGTATGTCACATGTATAGTGCAGGGATCTGTCCAGCATGTGGCGATCTTAGTAATGTACAGTGGCTGTCCATGACATATGTCTTTCAGATCAGGATATGGACATGTAGCATGTCCATCATCATGGTAGAGCAAATGTCTTTATGCAAGGTAAACAGCATGCTGCATAGTGGAGGTGAGGATTGTGAAGGCTGGTATTGCCCATCCACGCATGGCCATTACCCCTTAAAGGTGATATGTGATCCAATATTGTTCACTCCAGTGCTATATATGCCTGTCCAATGATCTCCGGGCTCATGGATGGCACCCTGTCATGACATGGGTACCTCGTATGACTACCTACGGGGCCTGGAGATGTCACCAAGTCAGGGAGGTGTACTGCACAGCACCATCCCTTACACAGTTTCCATAATGTTGACCACAGCCTAGGTGGTAGTTAATGGGTACAGGGATGTTCACTTAGCAGTGACACTGCTGATATCATCCATCAGAATGTGCACATATGTCACACACCTCACCCACACAGCCCATTCTGTATGTTGTTCACAACACTGACACAGCTATTGCTCATAGGTCATGGTCATTCACATCCTTACATACACAGATACCTAACATTTGTCTGTGTGGTGTGGGCTACAATGAGGGTGGAGGACAACACATTAACCCTGTTCTACTGTAGCTGGCACTGGTGTGATATGCACATGTCATTCTGGCACCTTTTGTAGTTGTGAGTCTGTCAACAGGCCACTGGTAGAACACTCCTGTGACATACAAAGGTATTTGTAATCAAACATCCGTACTGTCTTGTACATCTGTACTGCTAACGTCTACAGTGATAATGGTTCATGGACATGCACACCATACTCAGCAGAGTTATAGTGCGGTGCCACCCATATGACTGTCGTCACCACTTGTGGGTTGATATTATCCAACACCCTATCTGTATTGTATGTTCATGCTAGGCACTTGTTCAGAACTTGTGAGCATGTCATGAGCTAGTGATTACTATAGCACACATTCCACACCATTTCCCACAGGTATACTGGCTGTCCTACGATTTCCAGCTTGCTTACGGTACAACAGCTGTTGTTCACATGTAACTCACATATCCTGTGAGACATGGTTGTATATACAGGCATGTCCAGCTGTCACGTACCAGTGCTATTGCCTGTCTATATGATGGATATGTCATACATGTGGCAATAGAGCAATTGTCTCATGTACACATTCAATGCTCACCTCCCAACATTCGACACTACAGCCTGTGGGGGATGCACTTATGCAGCCCTGCTGGGGGTAATGCTGTCACCAACCTTGACTGCACCTGACAGTCATGTTGGGATGTGTATAAATGAACACCCTCCAGCCCACCCTCCTGATAGTCAGATTTTGGTTGATGGAATTAAGAACATATACAATAATTTCACTATATACAATTTCAGTAGTACAATATTAAAGAAGGATTTTTTTTTCCTTGCTCTCAAAAGGTTTTAAATATATTCCCTATTATAAAGGTGATGTCACCAGGAGTCTGTTGGATATCAAGATGTTTTTAAGAAAAGTTAATTTAAATATTATACTACCCAAAAACCAAGACCCACCCATTAATGACTTAAAACGAAAAAGTGTGTTCAATCCCCCATTACATCCACAATTGAGAAATCTAGAAAAAGTTCTAGAAATAGAAATAAGAAAAAAACAAAATAATATGTTTTTTAAGGGGAACCTTAACAAGGATGAGAAAGAAATTTTGATGCAGTTGAAAGGGGACAAAAACCTAAGGGTGATGAAACCTGACAAGGGAGGTGGAGTGGTTTTAATGGAGAACATTTTATATGAAAGTAAAATGTACACCATATTATGTGATGATTTGAAATATTCCAGTGTTTCAATAAATGAGATCAATATTGCTTATAACAAAATAGATCTAAATTTAAAAGAAATATTATATGAAGGACTAATAGACAATAACACATTTCATTTTTTGAAGGTAGAGAAGCCTAGAGTACCAGCTATTTTTGGGATACCCAAGATTCACAAATGTGAATGGGACACACCTCTTAGACCAATTGTGGCAGCAGAGGGGTCCAAAATGCATAGTTTGGCTAAATATGTGGATCAAAAACTTAAAAAACTTTGGGTTAACAAAAATACAATATTAAGAGACTCCTGGGATTTATTAAAGGAAATAACGGATGCTTTGTACCAAGATAACCTTCTGTTCATAACCATAGACATTGTTGATTTATTTTCATCTATTCCCTACAAAGAAGGATTAGAAATGTTGGAAGAATTAGTATATGAAGACATTACACTGTCGCAAAATGAGAAATTAGTATGTCTATGGTTAATGGACCTAATTTTAAAGAATAATTTTATCTTTTTTAATGGAGAGTTTTACAAACAAATACAGGGGGTAGCGATGGGAGCAGCCTGTGCTCCCACCTATGCCAATTTGGTCCTTATGAAATGGGAGGAAAAATATATATTTAATTCGGATTTTAAGGATTGTTGGAATCTATACCGTAGGTTTTTGGACGATATAGTGAATTTTTGGACCGCGGGTATAGAAAGATTTGACAAATTCATGGCCTACCTGAATAATACAACAAAATTTTTGAAGTTTACCCATAATATTTCTGAAAATAAACTTTTGTATTTGGATATAGAAATATATAAAACAGGGACACAATTTGAGAGTAAAATATATAGAAAACCGACTTTTTGTAACTCCTACCTGCACTATGACAGTTCCCACCCACCACATTGTAAGAAGAATATTCTCAAAGGACAATTCGTGAGGGGAAGTAGAATGACTAGTGCAGAAAATGATTTTTACAATGAATGCGAGCTACTTCAAAAGATGTTTTTGGAGAGGGGGTACCCACTTGATTTTATAGTGGGGGTAAGAGAAGAAGTAGTCAATGGAAGACTAAATAAGTTTAAACCTATTAAGAATAATAGGGAAAATGTAGCTTTGGAAAAACAAGTTGAGCAAAGTAAAAAATATGAGCAGGCCCTAGTTCTGGAATATAATGGGGTAAACAAATTTGTAAAGCAGATTTTTTAAAAAGAATGGGAAAGATTTGTTTCAATTACCGATTTAGAAAATCTTAAAGACATCCCCCAAAGGATTATCTACAAAAATTCTAAAAGCATTAAGAATATTTTGGAAGATAAAAAAGGGGGGAACATCGAAAACAAAGTAAAAGTGGGCACCTACAAGTGTGGTCAGTGCAAACAATGTAAATATATCCTTGGTGTGGAAAAATATTTTTTAGAGAGTACAAGCAGATGGATAACCAGTGGGGAATACTTTAATTGTGAAACCAAAGGTATTATTTATCTGGCCATTTGCAAAATATGTACCTCTTTTTATGTGGGCAAATCCGAAAGGAAGTTGAAAAAGAGGACTTATGAACACATTTATGAAATATCAATAGGCAAAGAAACAAATGCATTATTTAAACACACCAAGGAATGTAAAAGTGCTACCTTTGGTTTTTTGGTGTTAGAAAATGTTAAATACAATATTAGAGGTGGTCCATGGGAAGATACCCTGGAATACAGGGAATTGTGGTGGCAAGTGACATTACAGGCAGACTATACACCAGGTCTGAATGATTTTGTATCCATTAAGCCACTGCTAAAACTAAGAGCAGCTAAACTTTGAAGAAACTTTTAAAAAATTGGCCACTAGATGGCAATGGATACTTTCCTAAAACCTTATGTATAATGGAATTTCCTTTTAACTGATGTTTTCTGTTTAATATATATATATATATATATAATATTTTTTCTACTATTTAATATTTATTATCAATGGTTTTAACATTCAAGATTTTAAGTAAACATCGTTTTGCATTTTTAACTGGGTAGTTAGTTTATAACGGCAAGAAAAATATCTATTGTACTATTAAGATGGATGTCCTCCATTTACTAAATATATACATGGGCGTGTGTTTTTAAATTTCTAAATGGCTAAATGAATTACTATTTTTCATTGGTTGATTGATTTACAACTTAATTATTTCTATATAAATAAGGGACTTGATTGTATGGCATTTTATCTGAGAAAGTCTATGTAAGAAGACGAAAACGCTGTGGTTAATTCTCAACGTGTTTATGTTTTAAACTGCACGTGGATTTTGTTCCAAATAAAGTTGATTCCAATATAGTTGGTTTTGGATGGTAACTGGATTCCTTCCTTTGCTTTTTGCATCTTGGTTTATGCTTTTGGTTGATTTGTGTGCAAATACCACCTTTAATTTGAATGTTGGGATGTGTAACATTCGCAACACACCCCACACATCACATAGTCTCACATGATTTCCACCACAGGCCACACATACGAGGACAACGTGTGCAGTACCTCTCCATACTCTGTGTAGGCACCAGAGGCAGCCCCCATCATGGAACACAACATCACCAACTTATAGGCCACAGACTCATGTGTGCCTGTCACATACAGCCAATAGGGTGTTATAACATACACAACACACCAGTCATAGGTGACTCTGTCGGCGGTCACACTGCAGTTCCACACAGCAGGCTACACAAGGCGATAGTCGCTTACATCTTGCTGTCGGGTAACTTGTTCTGCAACATAACCTATGCACCCATGCCACACCTCACCAGGTACGATGTGACTGTCATTCTCCATGTTAGTGTGACTGCCCTGAGATGCCACTTCACAGACTATGTGTGCAGGGACATGCAATAGCTCACCAGTCTTGTAGCCCTGAAGGTTTGGGCCAAGCCCTGGGGAGCATTATGTATTCATTCGGACCCGATACCACTGTACAACGACTGACTGTGTCACTTCAACAGTTGCGTATGCTTCTGCTGTCATTCCACAGGCATCTGGTATCTGTCCACTTTGACTGACCTGGTCAAACAAATGCTTTGGCACAGATGACCTGCACCTGTCAGCCCTGGGAGTACAGATCACATGTAAGGCTCTTGCTGCTTCTATACTGCCTGTCTTGCACAGTTTCCAATAACAGTCACTGGCAGAATGGGAACTGGCAAGCAAGACATGGGGTCATGTGACACGATGCTTGCATCTTCCTCTGTGATGCACGCAGACAAGGCACACCTTATAATGCACCACTCTAATATCTCTGCAGTGACAGGGACCTGCATCTAGGCTCTGCAGAGCACACCTGCAATGACAAGTTATAGACAGACCATACCTTTCAGGCACATACCTGGACCGGCACACCCACAGCTGAGGTGTCCCCATATCCCACTATGTTGTACACACATCCTGGCTAGTTACTTAGCACAATGCATCAGAGGTGCTCCACGTGCAACTAACTGTGTCCGGAACTGCTATACACATTGTAACAAGCTACAGATTCAACAGCATACCCCACAGTTACCAGACCTCATTTGTTGGTGTACTGGACAGTAGGGCTCAGACAGCTACTACTGATGTGTGACTGACACTACCCCACACTTAACTGGGATAGCCACTCATGTACCGACCCATCCGTGAGTCATAACCTCCACTCGGCTGGATCAACCCATACACACCACCTCCAAGACCAACATTATCCTTGACATGAACACTACCAACATGTGACTGGTGTTCCACACCTGGGGTTATCCCCTCATTGGTGGATTCAGAACATATGCTAATCACCCTTGTTAGCCACATCCTAGCACCACACCCTGCACAGCGTACACAGTACATGAGTACTACAACACCTAATACAGACGTCTTATGACAGTGGTTGTTGATGTCATGACACCCGTGCAGATGGACAATGCACATACAAACACTGAAACATACCCCAGTGCACTTCATTAGCATGTACATGACTGCATGGATCATGCTATTCCACACAGAGCCATGATGGTACACACCAGATAACAAACTCCACTCTAGTGGTCACGTTCCATGGACATAATGTACAACAACAGGTGGAGGCTGTTGCACAGTGGTGTACAATCCCATGGGTGGGGTAGCTCACTGGCCAGCCTCGGTAGGGTCACGGGATCCTTCATCACATACTCCAAGACTAGCTACGTAAACATTACTGTGACACATTCCGGGGTGTACCACAAGGCATTATGGTGGTATGTCAGTAGTCAATGGCAATACCCATATCTGCTCTCACATACAACAGTCACTCAGGAACATTACATACCCAGGTGATGTTGGCAACATGCTGGCGGATGGATTCAATGCTAACATTACACCCTCTCACTCACTACAGGGCCACAATCCATGTAGGAACATTGCGGTGTCCCTGCGGTCACACCTACACAGTACTAACCTGCACTCTATATGCCCTGGGACACTGGCCCCATGTCACCTTCCAAAGTCCCAGGCTGTGATATCCACAAACCTCTGAACGACATGTCTCCCCACTAGGCCACCATATTCAGTAATAGCCTTATATCAGACATTGTGGCCCCTGAATGGCACACAGCAACTGTTATCACACTCCACACAGGTGGCTCCACAATGCATGAGTGGGACTATAGTCCTACACTCCTGACTGGACTGTTCTGCATGGCTATGGGGCACATCATCATGGACGTCATTCACAGAGACATTGTTGGGCTCCGGTCCTTTGATGCCACCTGGGTTGGACTTGTTAGGGCCAGAACATGGGCCCCTACACCTGGTGGACTCCTTTCATACAGTTACCAGGGTAGTTGATGATGGTACGGGGGTCCACACATCCTACATTGTCCTCTCATTGCCTTTCAGCACCGTTCTCCATTCTGGTATTGACAACATACACAACCACCTGCACATCGTACCCTATGTCTCAGGATGTTATGCAACATGGCTCATGAACAGGACACACACAATGAGGGTAGCATACCATAGTACCTACTGCATTTCAGTTACACTTGGCATACCACAGTCCTCAGTCATAGGGCCCCTCATGTTCAGTATATGCTTCCCTGAGGTAGAGGCTAGCACAGATGGACTTTCCCTGCATAGCTTTACAAACCCCTGCCTACAAAGCACCATGATTGATCCACCAGCTGATACTGACTCCATCCATATTGGTGTCACTGTAACAGATACCTGATATGAATATCATGGCCTCAAGCTGCATGACACAAGGTGCATGAACATCACCTTTGCATTACACCATTCACCCACTGTCTATCACATAGGTGGTAGTCCCCTACATACATGTCACATTGTACATGTTCATAGTACACACGTATGTCACACCCACTCCTGTGGTTACCATATTGCCACTGTGGCATGGATATCCTTCTACGTGGCCACACTTATCTGTACTGGGTGTGTAGCTGGTACATAGGCACCCATTATACCTCTGAACTCAAGACTTCTACACACATTCAAGGGTACACCACCCCATTTAGGGTGTACCTTACACAACAGCTACAGCTTTACATACCACAACATTAACACGCCATGACATTTATTGAGCTCCGACAGTTAAAGTATGCGGCTTAACTACGGACACCACATCTGTACACATTTGCATACTACATACTCAGGGGTGACCTCTGCTGAACAGACAGGGCCCATGTCCACAACTATATTAATGGATATACTCCACATACGTGACATAAGCAAACTCCACTGTGAGCAACATACTCTTGGATATGTGCACACACGCAATGATGATTGGGATGTGCTTGAGGGTTACATTCCCAAACCAGACACTCACCATGCTTTGGAGCATGAGTCCTATGTACATCACGCAGGGACACTCAGTAGCACTGTTCATGTGATACCTTCCTTGGTGGTTGGGAGACACATGTACACCAGGGATCACTGCAGTGGCTGTACTGTGCAGAGGTGCAGGTAACACATGGCTCTGCTGTTCACAGGACACTACCCTAGAGAGGTGTCACTGGTGTGAACATTGTAGTTGTGCTTACACATACACTTGCCAGACTGCATAGTACCCCACTATGAACCTGTGAAGCTATTACAAGTCCTTTGTGCATGGTTACTTGGTAGCCCTTCCATTTAGATTAGTTATCATGCTATTACAATGTCCCGTGCCTACAAGCCATATGTATCCTGTTATTGTACATGCCAATAGACGATACCTTTGGTATGCATGATATGCCTGTTATGCTGTGTAGAATATCTGACATATCTACCTACAATACTATACATTACACATATTTTACATAGTATGCCATAATGCAAAGCATACTTGCACAGCGTGACCACCTTAGACATGTCATTGTTGTTATATGCCCATACACATGCCTACTGTGAAGTTATATCAACATATACTATCCCCTGCTATGGCAAGTACTTGTTGGACATACCCTACCACTGACGGCGGGTTGTATGGAATTGTTCTGTTTAAAGCCCTTGTGTAGCATCCCTTGTGGTGTCTCTGATGTGTACCTTGTGGTCCACTACTGGACGTACAGTTTCTACAAGCGTTAGTATGCTCAGCAAGACATCACTACGTATATACCTTTTCCCACTTTATACATTGCGGACACTTTTAATTAATGCAAACCATGCTATATATGCAGTAAATGATTAATACAAAACATGCGATACATAAACTTACATACCGAGTGTTCTACATACCTTGTTATCATTCTGGACTTTCGTCTCTATCTCTCTCACAATGCTTAAACAGGTATATGGTATGAGCATACGGTTTGAATGTCTGGCAAGTCATCCTTATATACATAGATACCTGTAACATGTGGTTTCCTGCCGCAAATTGGTGTTCCTGAGTGACTAATTACTTGCACATCAGCTGTGCAGCTACTCCATTCGCCAATTATGCGGCAACAGTGGGGTATAATTGAATTCTCCACTTGGGTGTTGCCTATTTGCCCTACCTTCGGGGAGACGGCCTGTATTGTGTTTTGTTGTGTGTAATTGCAACTGCTATGTGAAGAGATAAGTATACTTTGGATTCATGTCCCCCGTGGATTGTGTGTGACAGCTAGAGTATGTGGTTTAACATGTGGGTGTACCTGTCATCCCAACCGTCTGATAACGGACTATTGCAAACAAAACCTGTAACATCGCCGTTTGTTCCATTGTACAACGGCTACAATTTTGCATGGCGCCTTTAATTGTGTTTCTCACAAGGTGTGTTGATGGTTCTGCAGATGTAATTGACTGACTGGATGTTTGTGCTGTTATTACAGTCTGTATTGCTATAGTTTCTAGTGTGGGGGATGTCGGTGGGTGTACGTAGCATATACAGGTTTGCGGGGCTTGCATTTCTACATATTCCATATATATGTGTGTGGGCTCCATCCCTAATTAAAGAGCTATCAGTTAGTAGATTCATGTTACGGGATTCTACATTGGGCTGTTGTTAATTGGTTTCTATATAGTATGCAGGTGAGGTTGATACTTCCATACCTCCGGAATTGCAGCGGTATGTAAAGGGATATGTCTAAATGACAGATATCCCGTATATTTCTGTCCCAGATATTTGCAGTCATTGGGGTTGTGTTGGTAACAGAAACTCTTTGCCATGAGTTGCCACCTTTTCATATGGCCATTGTTGGACACTTGTGGGACACACAGCGGTGTTTACAGGCCGACACATAGCCATGGTCAGTACACAGGATAGCACATACTTTTATCCTCAATACATACCTATTGTGGGACTTTGGCTACTTATCATATTGCATGTAACATTTACGTTTCTTACATACAGGCATAACTATTTAATGCAACTATTACATAATATATGGGACATATTGATGTCCTACAATCTCGGACATTTGCCCTTTGTAATGTTTTATGTCAGGACGCACCTGCCCAGGGAGGGGGCTGCCCCTCCTAATGTGGGACAGGTGGTAACCGTATGCCTATGGCTAGCTATACCCACGCCTACCATAATGATCTACCTCCGAGTTGGCACTAATAGACACAACATGCGGACACACATGCACACACATTACAGTCACACGGAGATGCACATGGCACCCTCAACACACACATACACAGACTACAGCACTCACAAACACAGTTGAGCACAGTACCTACGTGGACTGCAACACCGGCAGTGGTAACTACATGTCCCTTCATATCGTCATACTATTACTCGCGGTTGTACTGTTCCGGTACTGTGTTCTTTCGCTCTTTCAGCCTCTTGGTTACACGTGTCGGTATGTTACACATTCCATAGCTGGCGGTATCCTATTTATTTGTACCTCCAATGTGTTATGAATGTCGTTGACCTATCTATATATATATTTGCAGATATTGTTGAATCCGTATATATCAACATATATCACTTTATCGCCCTTTCTATCTGTATTATATATATATATATGTATATATGTGTACACACATATATATATATATATATATATATATATATATATATGTATATATATATATATATATATATATATATATATATATATCTGACAGGGAAAGTGACAAGCAAGCTACACCTTTCATTGTGTACTTATCGGTGTATACCGTTTCCTGGACTCCACACGTTTGTGTCTGTACTTGTCATATTACACACCTGCTGTAGGTTAGGGTTACCAGCTGTCCCACTTTGTGAGGGACAGCCCCTCTTTGGGCAGTTGTGTCCTACAAACTATTTGTAAACATGGCAAATGTCCTGAGATTTTAGGACATACTTATTTCCTATAGTTTATGTAATAGTTGCATAAAACAGTTATTCTGTATCTGAACCACCTATATGTTATAGAAACAGAATAAGTAAGTAAACATTACAAGAATAAGCTTTTTTCTAGGCAAAACAGTGAAGTTCTGATTTTTGTACTGGCTGGGTGTATGTGTTGGCCTGCAGACATCTAACGTATGTCCCACATTGGTCATTTGAGGAGGTGGCAACCCTACCATAGGTACATCTTGGCTAGCAATAGTGTTAGGTGATTCTATACATGATTGCATGTCCTACTCCTGGCAGTGGTCGTTTTAACCTTCAGAGCAGGTGGTATTAGTACAGGGGTGAATAATGCTGGTTTCACCTGTTCTGGACATCATTGACCATGAAAGGCGTGATATTTGGAGAAGCTTATCCCAGTTTCATGCATATCCGTATAGTCATATTTAAGCATCGCTTACCAGCAGTGGGCAATGCATATTCCCACTAACGTGTGCTAAACATGATCTGATGACCTGCATCCGACATGCATTACTCATGCCTTCGGGATTACGTTACATCCCTTGCAGGACATGGGACCAGGAACATGCACGACGGTCACTGCACTTAACACATGGACATCTGTGATTTGTACATGTGTTATGTCATTTTGTACATGGAGTATACTACGGCTGTTACTCCATACTGCACTCACATGGGTAACTCAGTTAGTTTACATATTGATGAGTCCAGTTAATGGCATGTCCATGTGATGTTTACTGGATGTTCTCCGGCATTGGGTATGTATATCACAGTGAACCACACATGATACTGTGCTACACCTTCAAACGACCGTAGGAGGGGCATGCTGGAGTGACGAATACCTGTCATGGGTACAACCCATGCCTTGACACAACATCCATGATTATATTATGTGGAGCCCCTCATTAAAGCAGCAGGGACTCCGTGCTGAGTGTGTGCAGAACAGTATTTACACACATGTGCTCCCGTGATTGCCTCTGCTCCACTAAGCGACAGTTGGTTACTCGATGTTGTGGCGACAGTGGACACTGTTCTCCCCGTTTGGTGTATGGCCTCTGACAATCGGCCGTGTACCTACCGATGTACCTGGGAACCTATACACACAGCACCACCATATGCTGATAGGCGCATGTACTGTTCAGGTGTTGACATTCCGTGTTCCAATAGCTGTTGTGTGTACAATGTTTGAGGGCTGCCTATGTAAGACTCACACAGTGGGCCACCTATACATTACAATTTACAGGTGGTCGTGTTTGTGTGCCATCCATTTTACTGTGTGTGCAGGTGGAGAGGTGTGTCAGTCCGTAGGGGCCTACACTGTCAGAGCATGTGCTATACGTTCCCTCTTTGCCAAGGCATAGGCATATTGGGCACGCCTCCATCTGCCTACTGGGGCTGGCACAGTGTGTTCATGGTCTGAATCCCTCTGTGCCTGTGATGGCCTTGGCAATTGCGGTGGGCTATGAGGGCCTTCACCATTTTGTCCCTGCTGCAGCTGTTTCTGCAGGATCATATTATGTAGCATGGCACATACTATGATGATGTGGGCACACGTGCCTGGAGACTACTGCAAGGCTCCACCAGATGTGTCCAAGCACCGGAACCATGATTTCAGCATCCCAAACACATGCTCTATGATGATTCTGGTTTGTGCGTGTGCCTCATTATGGCGTTCTTGCATGGGTGTGTGTGCATTTCTGATGGGAGTAATCATCCATGGCTCCAGTGCATAGCTAGCATCCCCCACAAGGTGGCCATGTGGGATGTCCCCCCTGACAAATACCTGATACAGCTGCGAGGCATGCCAGATATGGGAGTCATGGTAGCTTCCAGCGCTGCCAGCACACACATTCATGATAATGCCCTGGGCATTGCACATGACCTGGCAGTTGATGGAGTGGAATCCCTTGCGGTTTATGTAGTGCCTACCATGCTCACCGGGTGGTGACTTGATTTGTATGTGCATGCAGTCTATCACACCCAGTACCTCCGGGTAGTGTGCCACACGGTAGAAGTGGCGCATATTGCTGGCCAACTCCTCCTGAGTTCGGGGGAAGTATATATGCTCATTGGCATGTGGTAACATGGCATCCAGGAACTGGTGTAGTACCCTGGATGCTGATGCCTATGAGATCCCCATTATATCTCCAGTTGGCCTTTGAAAGGTACCTGTGGCTAGTATTCGCAAGCTTACACATACCTTTGTGTCCACTGGGATGGGTTCCCCTCTGTTGTTTCTGGCTCTCAGGCGTGGCTGGCACAGCTCCACTATTTGCTGTAAGATGTTCCTGTCCACCCTGTAATGCTTTACTATCTCCAGATCATGTAGCCCCTGGTAGGTTACCCTTGGTCTGAACACTCTTCTCCTCCTCCGGGGCCTGCGGTGGTTGTCGGCATCATCCTCCACAACACCGTCAGTCTCTAACACCTGCTGATGAATCACAGCTATGGCAGCTCCCAACATGTACATTTTAAAAGTTTCCCATGTGTTTACACCTATGGTGCAGTGTCTGGTAATACACAGGTGTGTGTAGGGTGCATTCACACTTTATACTATTGTGCTGTGAACACCGATGATGTCATAGGGTGTGTATGTACGATCGTAGCTACAGGGTATCTTATGTGTTTTACTACCGGAACTACTATTGTGGTGCCTTTGGTGTTGAATTACATTTGGCTGCCGTGGATTACCTCTTGACCTTCCCTTTACATGTCTGCACGTTCCACCTACCATTTTCTGGCATGCATCCACAGCCTGCTTTCATTTGTACTTTCCTAGACCTGGCTTATCTTGCATAATGTGTGCTATTGCCGGTCTATTGTCGGTTTGCTTTGCTCTGCTATATCAGATCTCCTATCTTTGCAATCCAAAGCCTCCCCTCCTTTCTTCGCATTCCAATGCCTCCCCTATCCTGTTTTGCAGGTTTCTGCGAGCAGACTTGTCAGCTGCCGTCGATTGGCTGCCGTGAGGTGATTGGTGTTAATTGCTCATTAGTACTCAAATTACCCTACTTCGGCATTTCCTTTTTTTCTTCCCCAGACCTTCCTGTTTGTGCTATTGTTTGCGGCACGTGCATCTGCTTACCAGGTTTCGAGCAAGTTTTCATCCCCGTACGCATGCGCTTTCAGGCACCATGTGTGCTCTCAGCTAAACGATTCTATACCTTCCTCCCCACCCCTGTCCTGCAGCTTTGCTTAGCAATGGCCAGGCCAGATTTGCACTGCTCCAATGTGCTTACTGCTATGGTGGCACACCCCTCTGCTGATGTCATGTGTCTCCTCTGAGCCACTCCTTGGTGTTATAGCGCTGCGCCGTATGGTACAACCTTCATATGGCGGGACGTTTGCGATTCAGTATTACCTGCCTCATTTGCATGGCATTGACTACTAATTCATAGTTACTGTGCCAAACACTGTCGCAGACCCTTAGCAACTCTTGCACCTTGGTTGTGGTGTTCCACGCCTACCATTGCATATTATGGTGTAAACCTGATTTGTATTACATTGCGATTTTATGACATTTTTATACGATTTCTTTATGTTCCTGTTTGCGCACTCATGCCCTGCAGTTATACTGTGCGTTACTGTGGACATGACATTAAATGTTGTTTTTTAGGTGTTGTGCATCTTTTCTTATGCCATTGGCTGTGTATTTAGCCATTGGCATATGTTAACTTTGTAATACATGAGTCTGGTCCGCTTCCATAGCTCCGATGTTCTGTTTGGGAAAATGTAAACCGTGTTTTTTGGTTTATATTTCCATGGCCTTACGCTATGCCTGCACCACTTCATGAATTGCTATCTGCCTTCATTTGCATGGTGCAACACTGTGCATGGGGTGATTAGCATACCTATGCCGAGGACTGTGCAGTTCTGGTGTACGCCGGTAGTGCACTTGGAACTGGATCGTACCTGAATCGCTCGATGACCATATTTGGTGTTATTCCGCCTACGCTACGCCTGTGCCTGGTGCAAGCTTCATGAATCCCGGGGAGTGTTTTATTATGAGAAACAAAAGGATGCTATAGTTAACGAAGTGGATATGCCTGATATTAAAATAAGGGTTGATTTATTATTTCCTCAGTACAAAGAACTGTATTTTAAAATTCTTGATAAAGTTGAGAGAAGATCTAATAATATTTTTTTTATAAAAAGCAACGAAAATTGGAAAGAGATTTAAAACAATATAGGAACAAACAAGTGTACCCTATAGGAAAAATTATCAGCAAGAATACTGATGTGCAGAGGGAAAATGATATGAGAACATTAAGTTATAGTGAAGCAGTTAGAAATAGTAATGAAAGTATTGATGACATGGGTGTAGAGCAACAGGATTTTCAAAGGGTGAGACACTCAGAAAGACTATCCCACATATACACAGAGAAGGGAGAATACAACAGGTATTATTATTCCCAGTCCCAGAGGAAGAACAGTTACCAGGGGGTGAACAATCAAAGGACCTAAATGAAGTTAATGATATTGTATGTAGTAGTGATGGTTTCACTATTTATAGTTTTTCAGATAGAATAATCATGAATGAATATTTTAATCTGTTGTCAAAGGGGGTGAAATTTGTTCCAGAAAAGAAAGGAAATTTATTGGATAGTATCATTGCATTGAAATTATATGCAAGAAAATTAAATTCTGATATTTTCTTTACTGAGCAAGATAATGCATTGTCAGTAATATCAAGTGGCACTACATTTGTAACAGCATATGTTAATACTTTCTTGTTGATGAAAAGGAGCATGTTTAGTCCCCTATTACACCCTTTATTAGATTCTTATGAGAAGTTGGTTTTGGAAGATATATATGATATACATTTGAATAACTCAAGGGTACCATGGAACCTCACTAAGGAGGAATGCAATTTATTAATGTAGTTAAGAAAAGATAACTCTATTCTTGTAATGACCCCCGATAAGGGTGGGGGTATTGTTCTATTGAAATCAATAGACTATTCTAATAAAATGAAGGAATTATTTGATGTCTACATATGTGAGAGTATCTAAAAAATCAGATAAATATAGCATATGCTTGTATAGATTCATACTTGGAGGAGTATTTAATGGATCAGAGAATAGATGTTGAACTATATAATTTTTTTATACAAAAAGGATCCCACTATTTCCATTTTTTTGGATACTCAAGGTCCATAAAAATGTGCTCATGCCACCTTTTAGACCAATAGTAGCTACCAGTGGCTCTAAAACACATCTACTGGCAGTGTTTGTGGATTCTTTTGTACAGCATATTTGGGTAAAGTTCAACATCTTGTTATGGATTTATGGGAATTTCTAGGACTTTTGAAGCATGAATTTTGGAAGAAGGATTTGATTTTCTTGACAATAGATGTCAAAGGCCTCTTTACTGTTATACCTAAAGAAGAGGATAGCATCCTCTTTGAGGAAACATTGTTTACTTTTTCAGATCTTCCACATGAACAAATAACCCTGGCATGTGAAATTATGAATTTAATTTTAGATAATAACTTCCTTTATTTTGAAGGGGAATATTATCAGCAACTGAAGGGTGTTGTAATGGGGGGTGCATGCGCCCGTGCCTACACCAACCTTGTACTGTTGGGATGGGAGATCAAATATGTAGTAAATAGCCCCTTTTGGCACAGAATTAGAAGTTATTCAAGTTTTTTGGATGATATCTTTATTCTGTGGGATGGGCCAGCAGATGAGATAGAACAATTTATTCAATATTTGGATGAGACCACAGATTTTTTAAAATATACCTACAAATATGATAGTAAAGGCATCAGTTAATTAAATATCTTTTTAACATGATATACAGGGGTTTAGATCTGTTATTTATCGTAAAGACACTTTTTGTAATGCATAACTGCATTTTAACAGCAACCACCCACTTTCACAAAAAAGAAGTATTATTAAGGGTCAAGCTGTAGACATAGCCTGAATAACATCACACTTTGATGATGTCAAAATGGAGTTTGAAAAAATACCCCAAGGCCTTGATTAATGAAGTTCTAGATGAAGTGTATCATAAATGGGGAATTGTGTATAAACTGCTGTTAGACATGGGATTAACTACTGGATGTGATATGGTGGCTGTACAGAATAAGAAAGACCCTTATGAAAAAGCTTGTGTATTGCAGTATAACTATCTTTCTGATGAAATTAATCTGTACTAATTGAAACATTTTTAGTACAAATCAGGAAATTTTGAATAAAGTGGGTGTAACACCAAGATTTGTAAATAGAACAGGAGATAATTTTAAAAACTTGCTCGAACGCAAGATAGATCCAATACAGTCATCACTTTTGGGCACTAGGCTCTGAGGAGCATGTAATCAGTGTCCATATATTAATAAGGAAAGAGAAGTTATTTTGAATAATAAATTGCATAGTCAGGTTATATTCCAGAAAGGTATGTTTGACAAATAGAGTAGTATATTTAGCTATATGTGTATCATATTTACATTTTTATGTGGGTAAAACGGAATGCCCCTTGAAGAATAGGATTTATGAACACCTAAATGATCTAAAGAATAAAAAGCTTAATAATGCCTTGTATAAACACGCACAGATTTGTCATAATTTTGATAAGTTCATATTTGGTATATTGGATATTATTAGATTATATCCTAGAGGGGGAAATTAGAAAAATAGGTTAAGAAAAAAAGAAACTGAATGGCAGTTTAAATTAGCTGCTATGTTCCTCCCAGGTCTTAATGATTCAATGTCTATTGCACCTTTTCTATATGAAAGAGCAAATGACATATAATATGGTATATGCCATTGGTTATATCTAGATATATATATATTAATTACTGTTGCAATACCTTATGAATGTTGTATAATTTACATTTTACATTTTTAATGGGTTTTTTGCTTTAAGTTTTGTGCTCTCAGTCTATCATTGGAGTATCAGCAATGTGATTGGTACATCATTAATTGCTCACAGTATTTAAAATGTTTTAATTCATTAGTGGGTGTATTCTGATGAAGTCTCTCCTTTTTTGAGACAAAAGTGCTAAATACTAAGTGTGTTTTAATAAATATTACTCTTGGAGTTGTTGGCCTAGATTTCTGGGACCTATCATATTCGTTCTACAGTTTTACTCATCTATAATTTTTTATCGGTTTATAACTGGTAGCAAGTCACTTTCAGGTATACCTTGTGGGATAGACTGATGGGGGGATAGATGCAAAGTTTGAGTAGAATTCATTAACCAGTAGATTCATTATATCTTCAGCCACAGTGCAGGTAACATTATTCACAAATAACTTCTGAGATTACAAACATAACTAAAAATTATCTAATGGTTGTCTTTGGCTTAGCTGGCTATTTTAGCCTTAAACTTGGCTTTGGTGGATTTTATTAAGCTCCAGAGTTGTTTGTTTATTTTAATGACAACAGCTCTATCATTCTGGGAATTACTCTTCTTATCTGGTCAAAATTCACTTCTTTTTATTGTAAAGTCTGTTGATGTTATCATTCCACTGCGGGGAGGGGGTTGTTTCTGTGGTTCGCCCTGCAATTGTTGCTACAGGATATGGCTGCATCTATGCAGCTGTTTATATGCTGGTAGAGTGTGGTAGCGAAACATTCTACTTATTCAGCAGAATTCGCTATGTTGTTGGTTTAGTGGGGATATGAAGCTTTCTTTGGCAGTGTACTTTTCTACTTATTCAGCAGAATTAGCTATGTTGGTGGGGATTTGAAGCTTTCTAATGTAACAGTTAGGTACAGGTAGTTTGCTTTGGCTTTGGCTTAGAGAAATTTCTAAAGGTACCTTTGGTGGAAGTAGTATTTGGTTCCAATTTGATTTTAAAGCAGTTGGCGTTATGGTCGGACATAATAAATGAGTTAGATACAGAAGTGATTGTGTCAGAAAATCCCTCATATTAGGACAAGAGCCAAGATGGATTCCCCCTTGTTGTTACTCTAATTGTTCCAGGGCATTTGTACTGACAACGTTCATGAATCGCTCTATGTGTGCACTACTGGTGGTGCAGGTTTCCCAGTCTATAGTCAAATAGTTTAGGTAATCTAGAAAAATGGTACTGAGTTCAATAATAAGTGAGTCTAGTTCCTGTAGATAGATGCTGTGGCTTTTTTGGTCATAGAGGGAGTTGTATAGCTCTCTATGTATGGTATGGGATAATTTTGATGGTGATTTGAACATGAAGATGCTCTATTGCATCATGCTGCTTAATCAACCCTGATTTGAGTCTTTTCTGGATTAAGATTACAACAGCTCCACTTGATATAAATGTATATATGCTGCTATAGACCTGTACAGCTGGAGTACTCTCTGCCTTTCTGAACCATGTCTTTGTCACTACTCAGATGTTTACATCCTACAGGATGTCCAGAGCGTGGAGAGAGTGGAGTTTCTTGTTAAGGTTCCTAACATCGATCAGTAACAGCTTCATATTTTTCTTTGCTTGCTTTATTATGTTGGCAGGTTTATCAGGGTGGTATTGCCTACAAAATGCACTATGGGGTTAGACAGTGTATTTGCCAAAAATCAGAACCTAAGTGGAGGCACATGAAGGACAACCCTACAAAGCAGCATGGTCTGCCAATCATACTTACCGTGGCTGAAAAGCATTGGACCCCATTCAAATGACTCCAAAAACTAAGCCCATTTTTGAATTCAATTATTTTTTTTCTCATATTGCAGCACCATTCTTGGTGAATGTACAGTGCTGCTCATTGCTAGGCTAATACCTGCTTGGGACACATTCTGAGAACTCCATCATGCCTCTCTTCATATAATCCAAGGAAATACATCTCGGGTCATCGATACCCACATGTCCTATGGCAGAATTATAATGGTACTGCTTGTTCAAAGACTTCAGTGCATTTATGATCAAATAAATCCTGGACCAAAGAAATAGCTAGCCATCACTCTTTCCACGCTCATCCTGGTAAGATGTACACCTGTATGTCTTACAATGGCATCAGCTATAATCAGAATGCTTGGTTGGGTAGATGCTTGCCTTATGGGCTCAGCATCTGGGACTTTGGGACTTCTTGTGCTATGGGAGGTGATAGGCTTAACTTACTGAGAGTGATTTGTGTCTGGAGGTCTTTGATATTTAAGTAAGTTCATCTTTAAAACCCCAACATATGATGGATTATGTGCATTGTGATGGTCTTGATGAGGTGTGTTGTATGGTGTACTGTTAGCACTTTTGATGTCTGAGTTTACTGTGTGTGAATTGTTGTCTCCAAGGTCATTATATATGTTCCTATCTCGCACATTGTATTATACAGTTTGATGATTGCCAAAATGAGACAATTATTACACTGTCCCAAGATACCCATCTCTGTCAGGCTGGCTACAGAAGGCAAGGAAAAGTGCTAACCCATGGTTCTGACAGGATGGACTTTGGGGGGGGGCAGGGGGGGCAGGGTGGAATATATGCGCTTGGATTTTGCTTTGTTTAGGACACTGTTTGGATGAACTTATTAGTAAATCATGCAGAAAAGCCTAGTTATTTGGTAAGGAGGGTGTACTGCAACCCAGAGTGTGTTCCTTTGTACTTGGCAAGGGTTATTTCAGCATCTAACTGGGATTTCTTGCACAAACAATACACTATAGAGCAAGTCCATTGGTGCTGGAGCATTGAGTGTATGTCAATCAGCTTTTTTTCTACACTTTGGATGAAAAGCTCCATTTTTTTACAGTTCAGGCCTTTCCACTCTTCATGGAGTCTTGAATAAAAGGCCCTGTATGGGTGCAGTTCTGTGCAGGTTATAGCAAATGAGATAGTGAGTGACACAATCAAATAGAGCCAGCAGTGGAGCTCTGTGACTTCTAAACCTTTATCAAATCACAGTTCTCTTAGTCATGTGACTCTGAGCTACAGGTCAATGACCACAGGTATGTTAGAATTCCGGAAACTTTAGCTTTTATAGTGGTGACAGAAAAAAATGTAATTCATGTGCAAACAGTAAAAAAATCAACAGGAGAACCAGTACGTAACACATCACTACAGGCTGGAAGGGCTGTAACAAAGTAGTACACACAAAAACAAGGGAAAAACAGTAACAGCACTTCACTGAAATGCATGTCTGAGTTTCCTTGTGCATGGTTCTACAATATCAGAATACAACAACAATCATGGTGTTATAGAATTACATAGACAATATTACCGAATGTAAACTGCAAACCGATAATGCGATTCAAATTAACAGTGTAATATTATCCAGGATGCTGCTTACAACCACCTTTAGAAATTGGTGGTACAATAGCTTTATTTCTAATGCTGTTATAACTCATCTCTGTGGTCAACCTAAGAAACAATATCAGTTGATATAATCATTAGTCAACATTGTAGGGATTAGTGATAAGCTTGGAGCTAGTCTTTTAATAAAAAAACATTCCTTGCACACTCTCTGGACACACTGCTATATATGCAGAGTATTGTTTTCAGTGTTAGATCCAGGAAAGCATGCATGGCTCCACTTGGATGAACACTTTCATTTGAGCAATCTAAGAGAAAGAAACACCTATTACCATTAACCATCAAGAATTGCTCTAATAAGGTTACAAATTGTTTCTTAATATATTTACAATGTCATAAAAGTTTATCCAAAAGAAATTACAATTCAGAAAAATCTGCAAGCCTATAAAAGGAAAATTGAGACTTAAGTGGATAACAAAAAGTGCATTTCTGATGGCATGTCTGGCCATCAATAATCTTTGCTGCAAAGTGTAGAATTTACTGTGAAACTATGAATTTAACAACACATAGCTATAACTGTATACATGTAAGTTAGATTAGTGAAATATTTAAGGAATAAAGATTTAAAGTACAAGAATTAGGCAAAACATCTTAGAGATTTAAGGGCCATACATCTGCTGTGGCTAGGGACTTTCCTTTTTCTAGCCTAATCTGTTTTTAAGTGGACTGGCAGTATTTTTTTTTTGATTAACTAATGATTAATTCCTTATCTAAATAAAATATATCAGCATTGTAGAATGGAATAATTTTCTCATAATAAATTTATGTTTGTTTACAGGTTTTTAGGCTTCTTCTGTTCAGTGGTGAGGGAACACATACAGATCAGACAATGTTTTTTATACTTAAAATCATTGTTCTCTATTTTTATCTTTACTGTACCAAGACCAATAATGATCATGGGGAGGATTTGTTTTCTATTCTCATCTAAATATCCTTAATGTATGAAGATAGTGAAAGGTAGATAAAATGGTATTCATAATGAGTCAGATATTATATCTTTTTCTTCCAGCTTTAAAAGAGTTAATGTGGCAAATTCGTACTTCTGCATATATTCCCCCAGGTTTAAATGAATATGTATCTATTAAGTGTATTCTAAAGCTTAAAGCACTTAATAGATGATTTTAGGTCATTAGGTAATTTTTAGGTCATTATTATGATTATACATACTAAAATCGAGTACGGTTATTCACTGTAGCCCATATATAATATCTAACTCACTAACTAATTTATGTATTTATTTATTTGCATACCTAGTGATTTATGCATATCAGCTTTTACTTTTGAGGATTAATAAAGTATTGTTAATTTGCTTATGCATTTATTAATATATATTTTTAGTTCGTTATGCACTTTAATATAATTATAAATATCGAATAGATTGTTTGTTTATATGTATATGAAAGAATGGTTTCTAAACAGGGTTGGTCATTCCTTTGGCTACTATTTCTAACATACAGGTATACATCTAAAATAATGAAATGAGTTAGAACTGTATAACACATTTTTTAGGTATCCATAATTCTAATTTTTAACACACATTTTTAACATGTTTTAACATTTTATAACATGTTTAAATATTTATACATATATTTTTAATATATTTTTATTATCTTTAATGATGTACTTCTGGGATGATGGACACAAAGACTATAAAATGGTGCCAGTCCTACCTTGATAATAGACAGCAGGCAGTGCTATGGGACAACAATCTCTCATCCCATCTCCCAGTTGCCCTAGGTGTTCCTCAGGGCTCTATATTGGGCCCCCTCCTTTTCTCAATATTTATCAATGACCTCAACCTAGCTATTCTTTTAACTAACTGTGTACAATACGCAGATGATTCGACAATAATCTGCTCAGCTAAATCTCAATCCCAACTATAGATTCTAACTCAGACAATGTTCAATAAAACAGAAAGTTGGTTTCTACAAAGCTGCCTCCTCTTGAACCCCCCCCCCCATAAAAAACAAACTCTTCCTCTTCACTCCTACCCGTAAGTCACTCCCAATGAACTTTTCAGTCTTATCCAATAATGGTACACTCATATCTCCCGATCCAACAACTAAACTTCTAGGGGTAAACATTGATAACAACCTGAACTTTGAAACCCATATCAACAATACCATAAAAACTGACAACAGGAAACTAGGCTCCCTCTATAGGATAAAACCCTTTTCTCCCCACTAGCCAGAACCACTATTGCCTATTCCCACCTTATCTTCACACTTCTCTATGCTTCTTCCATATATAGTAACTTGTCAAAAAATAAACTTAACAAGCTAGCCAACGCTTACAATAGCATTGCCTGATTTGCTACTGCTTCCTCCTCCTTTAGGACCCATCACTGCCATAACCTGAAACAATTAGGCTGGTTAGAGCTTCTGAATCAGATTCACTTTAAACAACTCACCATTGCACACAAAACCCTTTTCCAACCTACCAATTCCCCAGTACTTGTGAGTCTCATTACCCGATATAAGAACCTTTCAACGTTATGCTCATCTAATAAACTACTAGTATCAACATGCAAATCTAATAACATGGCAGGAAATGCTCTGTTCTCAAATGCAGTTGGAAAGTATTGGAACCAACTCCCCCATGAACTTACATCACTGTCTTCATTTACACTTTTTAAACACAATCTGAAACTCTATCTTAAAACCCATTGGTTATGTCCTGTACAAATCCAGACTAATCTCATACTATATCCAAAATACCCTCTCTTAAGACCTAATTCCTGCTCTGTGTCTTTTTAGATCAAGGCCTATCCTTGGCAAAAACATATCTTATCCTAATAGAGATAATTTAAAATACCTAGTTAAATTCTTCTGCATATAATTCTAAAGCATCCTACCTAAGGCAGGCAACAAGTATTGTTTAAACTGTGAGCATTGCTGAACTGTTGAAATTTGAAGTATGTATTTGTTTAACAATTACTTTCTAGTTACTAATGAAGTCTTGTACATAAAGTCTAAAATATCTTATCTAATGCTTGTAACATGTTTTTGTATAAACTGTGAAGATTCCTGAACTGTTTAAAATTTGTAGTATTTAACTCTATAACAACTAGTACCTGTATGTTAGTAGTCTAGTAATCTCCTAGAGCTTATCTCCCTGGGACTCTACTGAAAATGGACATAATACTAGTTAGACTATCCCAGTCAACAAATGTAAAATAAAATAAAAATAAATAATAGTAAATAAATAAATGTATTTCACGTTGTATTTTTGATTAGCTAATTAACTATAATTTATTTTAAATAAGAGTAAATCTAATTGATTAATTGATACTTGATTGTATTTAAAGGTTTTTAGGCTTGTTTTTGATTGTCTGAAGAAGTCAGAGCATTAGCTCTGACAAAAGCGCCTACAATTAAAGTTCATTTGACTTGATTACAGCTTGCTGGGCCATATCTCTTTGTTTTTACACAGTTTGTTTTTTTGGTCTGGCTTGTTGTTGAGTGCCTGAGTGCTTGCATGATCTGATGGATCCTGACACTCAATAGGCAGCTGACTGTGACCTTTCTACTTGTACACCTTGATGAGGGGGACATCTGTGTGTCTCACTGTAGAGTCTCCTATGACCAAGACATTCAGGTTTGAGGTGTTTTGCCTGAGGGGCTTATTTGGGCTTATTTGGTGTGACACTATGTGTGTTGTTATGTGTAGTGATTTCTACACATGTTGAGATGTGTGCAGATAATTTGTGCTTGGGAGGTCTCTGAGCTTTTAGTAGTGGGTTTATGCATTGTGTCCTGAACTTGTGTGACAGGTGAAGTGCATGAGCTGATGACCTGTTTGATGCCTTGATTTTTGTTACAGGAGAGGATTGTTTCCAAATTGATAGTGTAATTACATCTCTCACATGTGGTAGCTATTTGTTTCAGGACTAAGTGGTTGTCAGTACACATGAGGCAATTACTACATAGCCTCAAGTTGCCCATGTCAATCAGGCTGATAGGAGAAATGGTGGAAAATTGACCATTCATAATGGCAGCTTTATACCATTACGTTTATACCATAGTACTGTTGGGGAGTTAATAAGTTAGATCAATTTATGATGCAGTAATAACAAAGTGGCTTATTCTGGTGACAGTTTGGGGTGAAGAGCTGTGGTGATACTGCTCAGTGTGCAGTTGAGTTGCTTGTAGAGCAACAGGGGACTTGGGAGGGTTCTACTGACACATGTCTAGGGAAAATTAAATTTTCCAGGCATTTGCATCTATGCAGGGCAATGCTAATCTTTGTTGTGCAATGTGCAGCTATGCATAAATGCAAGGCTTAAATACAGGCAAAACTCAACAGTTTTTGCCACACAGGTGCAGGGATGCCCTCTTAAGTATGATGGCTGGTTTAGAGCACAGTGATACCAAACTATCTAGATTCACCAAGTCTGAATCTAGCTTTTGCTATATAAGGCAGTAATATAGAATTTCAAAGTGCAGAAAAAAATACAGACACAATCAGCAAAAATTAAACATCACTTCACATAAATACAGTTAACAAAGTGCAATACAGGATTTAAATATATAGATCTAAATATGACTTAGGTGACCTAAAGTCAATTAGTGGTTTGGCTGCCTAATAGAGTTGGCTGTGGAAGGAGGGGATTGAATCAACTAAGCCTGATCACATTTCTAAGATGGGAAATGTAGAACCTATCCATGGCATACAATGTGGTCTGATTTTCCTCATGGAGTCCAGAAGGATATACATGAAGGGTTCATTTAAGGAACTGTGGTCATCTACGGGAATACTTAATCCAGATTTACTTACCTTTACCACTAGGGGTACAAATGGGCCACTGGGCTTTTACCCCAGATGAAATTAATTGGTCAGTTGAGCGGATGGAGAGAAAGACTTGATTTTCAATAGAAATAAAGACCAAAAATGAAAGAAAAACATATGAATTTCATTTCCTGGAATGCAGACATACACTTACATTGTTTGAAAAACATGACTAAAAAATAATTCAAGAAAAAAAAATGGTCATACACAATCTATTTAAAAGTGGATGTGGAGTATATGTAGGCTACAAAACCTATACTTATTTAGTTAACAATGCTCATTATATAGGTATGAGGATTGCTGTAGCTACTACTTTCAAATGGACAGTACTACTTTTTTTTACATGTGTATATTTTTCTTCTACATATTCATTTCTTTGCTGTAATTTGTTAGTTTTATGGTTCACAATGTTAGTAATATTAGTGATGTCAGTTTTTTTAATATAATTTAGTTAAATACATTGAGATCTGAGAGAGTTACAGAGTGAAGTTATGAGTAACAACATATGGATAATAACTTGCAGTTCTAAATGTTTGCACAGTATTGATGTCAGATTGTCAGATTTCTCCTGGAAAGTAAATGGTATCCCTCATTTAAGATGAAGGAAGATGTTTTTGTGTATTTCTTTTATGAGATATTTCAGGATTCTGTAGCCCTTTATAATCAAGTGTACTTTGTCAAAACTACACCAGTAAAATGGCAGTTAAAAAAATCACTTGGAAGAAACAGATATCAGCAGTAAAGTGACCTATACCTCCCATGCACATGAAGACACTCTGCACTACCCACTTTATTACTACATACACTGAAACCCGGAGAATGTCTCATCTTGGAAAGAAGGAAGCAGCAATCTTTATCAAGTAGCAGCACAAAAACAATTCTTGATAAATCGATATTAGTTCAGTTATGTAATTCCTATGCTAGCTTCGGGAGTATTCAACCCATGCATACATTGATAGAGCATTTTGGAAACATTGAGAAAGAATGGGAAGCAATGTTGTAGCTATCGGAGTTACATAACTGAATATATGGCAGCTGTTACTATTAACTAATCAAAAAAGAGAAAACGAGCAAACACAGCCGATGAAGACGTTTAATATAGAAAATAAAATAAAGGTGAGCACTTTCATATATACAATACTTCTTCAGACTAACAAACACATTAATCTGCATCAATAAATAGGCAAATCAATTAACAAGTCAAACCCTCATCACTGTCACCATAACAACAAATTTGCGTTTAAGCTTCCTTAAAAGCAAGTAAGGTTTAAGTGAAATATTATCATTCATACCAAAGCCTCTATCTGCCTGCAGGGTGATGATTCATTTCAATTCATTGCTCTCTGTTTTGTATACTCTTAGAAGTTAATTGTACCACTCAAAAAGAGAAAAGTATGATTAATATTGCATGCATCATGTTTACTCAATGCATTCGCTCTAACCTTTGTTCTAATTTCACCCAGCTATTCCAGAGTTCTTTCTTTAAGACTATGATTGGTCTTTCCACCATAAAAATGTGGGCAGTCCCTACAGGTGGCAAGATACACCAGATCTTTACTTTCACAATCAGCATAGAATCTAAATTCATACTTAATATTAGTAGTGGGATGTGCAAAGAATTGAGTATCCATAATATGATCACAGGCTTTATGTCTATGGCAAGGATCGGTATCTAGCCTAGAAGATAGCACATAATTATGTTTGAAGCAAAATCTCGGCTTAAGGTTCCTTTTATTTTTAAAATAGAAGCTTGGTTGCAGCTCTATAATATTTCTTAGCCCCTCATCAATCAGTAAAATGGGACAATTCCTTTTTATAATCATTCAAACATCCCTCACATTGGTAGAAAAAATAAGTCCTGTTCTGGGTTGTCTGCAACGTATATGTTTAACAGTATCAGTCCTCCCCTTCCTTTCAGAAAAATAGGGCTTCTCTTGTGTTTACTTCAGTTCTATAACTTATTTGGCAACACCATTACCTTCTTTATAACCATAGCCTCTCTAATAAAACTCAGTACTGAGGTTGTCAAAAACATTTTGCAGACTATTATCATCAGTACATAACCTAGATGCCCATAAAAACTGTCCTTTCAGTGTGTTCTTATATATATAATTTGGATGCATGCTAGTCCGATGTAATTTATTTTTCTTCCAACAAGACTTCCTATATAATTCGATTCTACACTTACTGCTAGCACACTTATAAACATGAACATCAAGAAAATCTATAGATGTTGTAGAGGAAGAAACAGAAAATCTCAAAAAACCCATGCTACCATTAAGCCTGTGCAGAAACTCATTAAGTTGTTCATGTGTACCTTGCCACAGAATAAACACATCATCAACAAATCTGCTGTAACATACTATCCAGTCTAGGAATGGATTGTTAGCATATATATTGCCTTATTAGGACATCACCATATTGGCACAGCTATTATCACACACTGTGCCCATAGCTACACCAAGTTTCTGCAGGTAAAATTCATGATTAAACATAAAAACATTGCTCTCTAAAATATCTTCTAATAATGTACAAATCAACAAAATCTGGTTGTTCGTATACAATCAAATTTTGTTGATTTGTACATTATTAGAAACCACTTCAATAATGTAATGTTTCAATGATTAAAAAAGCTCTCCATTTCTGCTACAAATAAATATTCAGTCTTTTCTCTTTGTACAGCAAGTAACACTTAGGGTTGCCTAATTAAAATAAGAATGCAAGTGCCTATACTGCTTATAACACTTTATTATATATTAAATACTTTTCATGCTCCAACTTTACCATAATAAACTCAAGTGTCTTTAGTTAAGTTGTCATTTAAGTATTAAGCCTGAATAAGACACACTTTCTGGCTCCTATAGTTGGGTTCAAGTACCACAATGAAAATTTAAATAAATATTTTCATTCAATCTATACAGCTTTCTTGATCAATATTACCACAGATATTATATATATATATATATATATATATATATATATATATATATATATATATATATATATATATATATATATATATATAAATATGAGTTTACTTTAATATAAACACCCTAAGGCTGATGTTGCTAATGTCGACACAATAAAAAAAAAAATGACACATCATTATGCATAATCCAACCCTGGGATTCATGAAGCTTGGCACAAGTCCGGCGTAAGGCTTGCGCCGGCCGTGCAGCGTAGATATGGAGTAGTCGCGCCATATGCATATTAATGAAGGCGCACAGCCGCCACAGCCACGTGCATAGGAAATGTGCGCGAGTGCAAGGGGCGTATCGAAGTTGCACAGGGAGGCGTGTCAATGTCGGCTGTCGAGGAGCAACCTAAACTGCTGAATATTATATTCCACCAGCAATAGTAATCATCCCTATCGGTATCCGTGGAGACTGAAACGTATGTAAAGCAGAGTCCCTGCAAACAGAAAATGAAGAATCAAACACAAATGCATGGTAGGGAATAATGGGTCCCTACCCATGAACAAATGACATGAAAACCGTGTGCCTGTAGTCCAACGTAGTGTTGATAGCTATACCATGTGGAAGTGAAATGTGTCATATGTTAGCGTGCTGCCAGTAGGTACGTCCAGTCCAACAGAGAGGGTCACCAGCTGACCCATAATGTGAGGGAGGGAACATAGCTGTGCAGATTTGTCCATAACAAAATACATGAGGAGAAATGTAGATATATGTAGTGACCGTATGTCTGAACCATATCCCACAAGCCATGTAATAGTCACATACAAAAGGTATGTCAGTATTTCACATAGCAAATGTGATAGGAAATAGCATACGCATGTAAACGAAACAGAAGGAGCATATAAACAGCCATAACAATACGGACACATGTAGGCCGAAAGGAACAGTATGATCCGTACCATCGACCAAGATTACCACCTGTCCCACTTTGCGAGCAACAGTCCCTCTGTGGGCAGATGTGTCCTGACACAAACATGTAAAACTGGCAAATGTCCAGAGAATGTAGGACATAATTCTTCTGTAGACGTCATGCAATAGTTGCATTAAACATATTTCACTGGACCTATATTACATAAATGTCATAACAAACAGAATAAGATACCGAAATGCTACAAGAATAAGCTTAGATATAGGCAAGAATTAAGTTCTATCTGCCGAACTGACCGTGGGTATGTGTCAGCCTGTAAAATATGCTGTTTTCACCGCAACTGTCACAGTAGGGTTGCCACCTTTACAAATGGCCAAAGTGGGACATGTTTGGTACAGACATCAGATTGTACAGGCCAACACATACCCACGGCCAGTACAAAGGACAGAACATAACTGTTTTGCCTACAGAAAAGCGTATTCTTGTAGCATTTTAGTCGCTTATTCTGTTTCTCATAACAGTCAGGTATTTCAGATACAGAATTAACTGTTTAATGCAACTATCACATAAAATATAAGAAATAAGTTTGTCCTAAAATCTCAGGACATTTGCCATGTTTACAATTACATGTCAGGACACAACTGCCCAAAGAGGGACTGTCCCTCGCAAAGTGGGACAGGTGGTAACCCTATGTCACACTGTGGCCAATTGAAAAGGTGGAAACACAACCGTCGACTGTGGGGAGGCATCGCCCACAACAGTCGGACATGTGTAAGGAATAGCTTGGACATAGGAAAAGGTGCCATCCTACCAATTAGTAGAACAGGCTGGCAAAATCCGGATGGCAGCTGTTTAATCCGAACGTGTATGTGACACAGTCGAACGGGTAGTACCCAGATACACCAACCGAGTAATTAAAGTGAAGTTAGGGCGTGTACCTATGTGCGTGAGGCATAGCATGTGGAAAGCAAACATGGCAGGGTAGTCCACACAACCATAAAGTTACCTGACACATGTAGGGTAGTCAATGTGTAACTCTGGCCATGTCATGGGCCAACAACCAAAGTAGTGCTCTATGGGGTGTGAAGAATTTGCGTGTGAGGGGTGGGTGTTTAATGGTAAATTCCTCAAAGGCGATACTTGTGTCGTATGCAGAAAAGGTGAACTGGAGGTGTATGAGGGGGCAGCGGGTGAAGTGGAAAGAACCACAACCTCATGTAGAAACAGCTGCAAGACAAGCAGACAGGCCATAGTGTAAAATACAATCCCACAAACATATGAATATGGAAATATGCGAGACAAATGTATAGATACGGCACCGTCACATACCCACAGATGGGCCCTGATGGAACTGGCCATAACAAACGCAACACACCTGGATGCATAATAGCCTACCCAGCATACCCTCCACAACACACAACCTGCCACCATACCAGAACGTCCACAAAATCCAGCCGTACTTGGTCCACTGGTTTGTTGCAGAAACAGCTACACACAGTGACCCTTACGCATATGTAGCAGGTATTGTCACCCTAAGCAGTGTAAGGATTGCAAACCATGTATCCCCTGCAGGTAAAATCCCCTGCACATTTTCGTGAAGTCACAAAAATCTTCGGTATCTAACTTGTTTTGGTCTTGTCCAATTTTTGGGATATCCCTCATGGGATGACCAACTTGTGTAAATAGTAGAATGGGTATGATGACATGATGTCCAATCCAGTAGATATCTGGACACAAGTCAGAATGTGCATTGGAGGTCCATGACACTGTCCAGCCCTAAGTGGGCATGCATAACCTACCACCCAGGATAAAATACCTTCCTGTGACGCACGTGTCCAGACACGAATAGGAGGGAGAATATAATGCACACATTTGCAAAGTGGAAAACGGCATGAGGGTGAGGAAGACACTGACATAAACAGGTCAACCCTGATCAAGTGTGAGGGACACTGACTGTGTGCAGTTGTGACTGGCCATATCTGTCAACCTGTGTGAGCAAGATATCTGGAAAGAGCCATGAATATAAGTGAGACAAAGGTCCAAAAACAGGGACACTCTGTAAAGATAACTCTTAGAAACATAGAATTTGATAGAATAACAGTTTGCACATTGGCATTAATGTCTGGAGTATGAAGTCTGAAACCCAACTGTCTGTTAGCACGTTCCGACTGCAGTCTTTAATGCTGAGCTACTGCTGTGCCAGAACACAACAGCGTATTACAGAGGTCTGTGCCATACCACTCAACTGTCCCGATATTCGCAGAATGACTAGGGTCACCACCTGTCCCATTTTGCGAGTAACAGTCCCTCTGTAGGCAGTTGTGTCCTGTGATAAAAATCAAGACATAGCAAATGTCCTGAGAGTTTATTTCCTAATTTACTTTAATAGTCACATAAAATGGTTATTTTATATATGAATCTTCAATATGTTATGTGAAGTAGCATAAGCAATTCAAATGTTACTAGAATAAGCTATTATATGTACAAAAAAGGTTAAAGTTCAGTATTATGCACGGCTGTAGGTATGTTTTGTCCTGGAAAATCTGACATCTCTACAGAACATGTCCCACTTTGGGCAGTCGAAAAGGTGGCAACCCTAAGAATGACCACAGGTTCACCCCATTGTGTTGTTGTGTGCCTCCGACAATCTGCACCAGTGTGGTAAATAGCTGAGGATTGATGTCACTAAATAATGAGAAATATATTGAGTATAAGACTCCACAACCTGCAGAAAAGTCATGCTAATGCAAAACCTAGCATTCTATCAACGTTCTAAGCTTGTAAGAGCAATCGTTAAAATGTGTCTCTAATTGTCCCCTCATCATGTAGGTTTTGCGCAGGTTTGGTGCTCTAAGAGGTTGAGAGGTATGGTCCGTACATATTTACAGGAACAGCCCTTCACACTTGTGTAATGTACAACTGCATACCTGTAGTCACTTCATGTCCAAAAGTAATAATCCCCGTATGACTGTATACAGGTAATAGTCAAATGTGAATGGGAACACCCCTCACCGTGGAGTATGGACTGTAACAACCCCACCCATAATATGTAATGCCAACAGAATAAGCTGCTGACAGGTGCCCAAACACATGTGTCTATAAACACAGGTAAAACTTCAAAATAGGGAGATAATCCCTGTCCATATGCTTCATCTGAGATTTGACCTCGGCCAGTGAAGTTTCGTTCACCAGGTGGACAAGCCTAAACCCAGATCACTACATGAACACCCTGACAATCAAAGACCTGTATGTGGCTAGACTATATCCCTTGGTGTTCTGCATATCCTCGGAGTGATTAACAATGCAGCCGGAGTCCACAGCAGTAGGAAATAGGGAATGTGTAATATGTAGTACCGCCTTTTTCCCAGAAGGAGAATGGATGCCTGTGTCGTAGGTGAAGTGGTGAGGCGTATGTTGATATAGCTAAGTACTATGGGTATGCATATCAATGAGGGAGAAAACCAATAGAATAGTGGTTCCGGTATCCGGCCAACGTGAATGCAGTCCCGGTTGACCTACGACCACTGCACATATAACTTGAAAGTGTAATGAAAGCGTTCGTGCAGTACACACATTTAAATATGTAAAGGTGAACGTGTGTTTCGCAGTAGTCCGTAAACTGGAATACAAATATGTAACTGTTACGGTCAGAATTATGAAAGTTCATGGAAGCACAATTATCTATGAAACATATGTAACCCACAATAAGGATATGCAAGTGCGCCTGCACGTGTGTAATCCGCTCACAGAATAGAAAATGAATGGTGTTTTCCCCACGTTCTATGTACATGGCTCATACTTGTTAACCCCGTAAAGTACGAAACCGGACAAAGCCATGACAACAACTGGTACAAATAGGGACAATCACCAGATATTGCCCTAACAAACATAGAAAGTGGATAGAATAACAGGGGTGTCACTAGCATGGATTCTCTGAAGGGTATGAAGTCGTAACCTGAAATGTTTGTCATTATTTACCAACGTCAGTCTTTAATGATATGCCACTAACTTGCCAGATAGACACAAGGTTATGAAAAATGGACCAAAGATAAGAGGCAAACAGCTGTACATGCAGCAGAAATCTGTACGGTTGAAAGGTATGATATGGAGATATATATACACATATATCCACAGACATAATCCAAAGCAAATTACGAGATGAGAAATGTACAGACATATGTATATATGTACATATATATATCTATACACACACGATACATGAATAGATATATACACAACAAACATATGTCCCTGTACATATAACACATGTACATAAATAGGTCACGGTATAGCTAATATGGATAGACAGACAGACATGAATGAAAGGAGAATACACCGATGGTTTCCAAACCATTGCCCGGAAAGTACCAGTGTGACAGGGCCTGCAAGTTCTACACATTAAACATGAATATAGGTGTCCTTTGCAGGACCCCAAAAATTGATCTTGTATGAAGTGCAAACCATCACTGATGCAAAATAAGTCACACCTGCAACTATGATATAGGTGTACATGCAACAGTAGCAGGTGCAAGGGTAATAACACATGGGTCGATTGAATGTATGACGTACGAGCTGATATCCGCAGAGTGGGGAGTGCTCGGAAGTGTCCTTACACTTTATTATCACTCACATTAAACATGTCTAATGGGTACTGTGGAGGTGTGTCAGTTATGGGAATCATGGGTATGCAGAATTGGGCCAAGGTGTTGGTTGGCACAGATCTATTAGGTACGCCCCATGAGAGTGATCAATATACCTATGTGGGTATAGCACATGCCTACATTCTCCAAAAAGGTGCAACCCATCTACTGGATATTGTGTAAACTATTGGGGGAAGATGTAGGGACCTATATCAGTGTCATGTAGGTGATTATCATGGATGGACACGCGTATGACCAAGATGGTTACCATACCTGCCAGAATGTCAGAATAAGACAGCTGGACTAAGGCATAGTACACAACAGACAAATAGGGACTATATTAAATATACCTCAGACAAAGTCAGACCGTTGATCGAATAATTGCGTAGTCAGGAATACGAATGTTATGAGAGTTATTAATCATGAAATGGAAATGTCAGTCATTATTACCTAACCGCACAGTCCATCATGGCTTGCCAGCAATCTACCAGAAAGGCACATTATCATGACAAATGTAACAGAATCATAGGTCAAACCCCAGGGCGTATACCCATAATGTGTACAGGTGAGAGGTATGAAGGTAACCCATCCTAATGAAATGTAGAGAACTAGTGATACTAGGTGGACAGGTGAGAAGAAAGACGTCAGGACAAATGACAAAACATGTACAAGTCATAAGCATGTTTGTCCACAAATGTGAATTACAACGTATGGCCTGTGAAAGTCAACGTGGAAGGTTAATAGACTCAAAAGACATGTGTCCCTCAAGGTGCCATGCAGTGTCACCGATACAGTATCCAGTCCCCCATACTCGTACGTGAGCTCTGCCACTGACGGAAAGCGCAAATACCGACGTACACATAAGGTACATGATGGAATAATTAGTGTGGATAAGCACCTGTTGGCCTGTGTGAGGAATATAACCCAGTGGGTGGGTGTGTCCTGCAATAGGAATGTAATGGTAACTGGCCTGTGATGGCGCCATGTATTGTGTGTATTGGCATAAAGAAATTGATGTCCAGTATCAGAAACATACCTCGCAACTGTACGAATGTGCAGATGTATGCCTCATATGTGTGGTGTTCTCCTCTCACAATCTGTACCTGTCTGCCAAATACCTGAGAACTGACATCATTAAATAATGATAAACATATGTGTTTAAGACCCCAAATCTCTCAGAAAGGTCATACTAATGCAAAACCTATAATACTGTCAACTATCTACATTTGTAAGAGCAATATGTAGAATCTGCCCCTATCTGTCCCCCCCCCCCATCATGTTAGGCTTTGTACAGAAGTTTTGCACTAGGAGGTTGATAGGTATGATCAGAAACAGATACATGTCTGAGGAAACAGCATTATTGACCACAAGATAACTCAGGAGGTATGAAAAGCGCTGCAGTAGGAGGTTCATCCGCAGGTATGTGCTGACATGTCAAATGACACAGCAGTCTACAGGAAGTACCTATAGGGTGTCACCTTTACCAATGATGACAGTGGGACATACCCACAGCCATGCATACACCACAAATAGACATAGCACACAGCAAAGCCTAGGCCATGATACACGAAGCCTCCGGTGTGTATGGATTGAGTGAGAGTACAGCAAGGAAAGATGACTGCCAGGCTATTCAGCAAACACCCGCAGGGGTGTGCAAGACCGCCCGTAACATGAACATTGCATGGACAATGTTGGGATTTGCAACATACCCCATTTGTATTTGTAAGCTATGCAAATGATGTAATTTTTACGCGATACATGAAACAGTAAGCTGTCCATGCAAGAGCAGAGTTATGTGCAGAAATGTACCTGGATGTTATGCGACTAATGTTTTGCACGTTGCTAAACGGAGCAATGACAGCTGCAAATACAGCATGAATACAGTCGAAGAAGCATGCCAATGTCCAAGTCCAAGGCCGATGGCGGCTTTGTCCATTGGACCAGTAGTTTTCTTCCCCCGATCCCTGGTGTGGAAGTGTAGAGCAGCGCCACGAGAACGCGCTGCACTTCAAAACAAGACATATGGATAATATACATACAAAATGTAGGTTTAGTTAGATGTTAGTACGCCATGCAGATGAATAGCAAGCTGGAGACAACATGGCTACTGCGTACTGGTACTTATGTGTGGAAGCGCTCTGTCAGAGATGTAACGAAGCATTTGTAGGCAATGTGAGGCAAGTGAGGCTGAGGATAGTGAATCACAACATGTCATGCCATGTGGGCCAAGCATCTACAGTGTAGTGTAGGTTAAGGGGACTATTAGAGTAGAAGATAGGTGACAACATGAGTGTGTATGTACAAAACACTGTAACCTCACCGGAGCAGTGTCACATGTGTGCTGTCAGTACTCAGTGGAAGAGGCGTGTCATGAGCTATCCTAGGAAACGTCAGGAGACTGATGGCATATGCCATGGATACCACCGATGTGACCTGCAAACCTGCCCACAGTGCGTCTGTGCCCGTGAGTGCCAGTAAGCCTGAGTAAGCATGTGTGCGCGTGTGTTAGCCCGTGTGCGCGTGTGGAAGAACGAGTAAGCTAGTGTACGAATGGTGAAGCCCGTGTAATGTCGTGTATGCGTTTGTAAGCATGTATACATGTGTACTACACACATCACACATGTACTGCAGACACAGACACACATGCTGCCAATACTACACACATCAGTGAAATGGCACATGGATGGAGACTACATCACCAGAAGTAACAGTGCTGTAAACTATGCTACAGTGATGGTCATAGCTGCAATGCATCTTGCCTGCTGAAGTACACCTGGAAGTAACACACTGTGTGTTAACAGCATGCTAACATCAATACAGTGGATTAAAGCCACCATGTGCAGCAGCACCAGGTTAGTCAGATCCTGAATCAATGTTACACATCACAGGTGGTGGCACAGGTGACATCATATGCATAGGGTGTGGTGTGAACATGTCCAGAGCTGTCATAGAACCATCCAATGTACACGTAGGTGTGTATGTGTGAGGGACAATGGTTATTGCATGGCCCAATGGTGGTGCAATGGGTGTGTGTATGTGATAGCCGTAGCTGTTTGTGGTAAGTGTGTGTGTCTGCATATACACAGGTACAGCATGTGTCAGCCATATATAGGAGGTTGTGGGACAGCCACAGACCGTACCTGCCAGGCTGTAGAGATCCCCATTACTGGCCATGGACACCCCTCCATGCATCCAACACAACCCAGTCCTGCACCTGTCAATGTCTATACATACAGTCTTGGGATCTGTACCACAACCTGTGGATAACCGTGCGTCTGTAATGTTAACCTGAGGTGCATAGAATTGACAGTTACTACAGATGGATATGAGCCATACTCACACTCCAATGTAATAACCACTGCTGACTGTTGCCGAGATCTGCATATGACCAGTCAAAGGTGCTGCACTAACATTGTTTCCAGTGCCCCTGTAATACCCAGCAACACAATAACCGGTCACTACACATGTATAACCCACGATCACTACAGCACACAGTATGTTCACTATCACAGAGCCATAGCAGATGTACATACATCCAAGGTGCTCATGTACAGACAATGCAGCACAGTCAAGAGTGATAATCCCAACATACATATCTATATACAATATACATTATATATATATATATATATATATATATATATATAGCTATATACATATATATATATATATATATATATATATATATATATATATATATATATATATATATATATATATATATATATATATATATATATGTAGATAGATGCATATACACACACACACACACACACACACACACACACACGTGGCAGGGTTGGGAGCAGAACATAAACGTAAGCACTGTACCACACAACAGCATTACGCAGTTACAAAATGCACTACTGTGATCAGTGAATCACATGATTCACACAGGCACACGTCTAGCCTGCAGACAGCAGCATCAAAGGCAAAGACACCACATGGATGTTATGGAGAGTGAATACTGTAAAAGCAATATACTGTTGTCATGCAGCTGGAAACACGCACACACACATCGAACATACACCTAACTACCCTAACACACTACAGCACAACACATTTACAGAATGCGCTACCGAGATTACTAAGCACAGCAGTCCCAGAGGCAGACATCTAGGTGCGTGTCATCATCCACAAAGGCAAAGACGTTGGTAGGAAACTGCTGTGGTGTGCGGCGTCTAAAAGCAAGACTGAGTCCCCAGGTGGACGGGAACATGCGCGCAAACACACACACACTTGGCAGGGCTGGGAGTCAAACATACAACTAACTACCCTAACACACTACAGCATGACGCATTTACAGAACGCGCTACCGAGATTACTAAGCACAGCAGTCAAAGAGGCAGACATCTATGTGCGTGTCATCATCCGCAAAGGCAAAGACGTCGGTAGGTAACTGCTGTGGTGTGCAGCGTCTAAAAGCAAGACTGCATCCCCAGGCGGATGGGAGCATGCACGCAAAGATACACACACACACACACACACACACACACACACACACACACACACACACACTTGGCAGGGCGTCGAACATACACCTAACTACCCTAACACACTACAGCATGACGCATTTACAGAATGCGCTACCGAGATTACTAAGCACAGCAGCCCCAGAGGCAGACATCTAGGCGTGTGTCATCATCCACACTGACAAGGACGCTGACAGGGATTGCATAGAGAGTGATCAGTCTGAAAGCATACAGAAATATTGCTGTCCCGTAGACAAACACATGGCAGTGGTGTGATCATGGCAATGTAAGATGTACGGTGCACCACGACAACATGACATAGTCACAGGATGCCCCACAGACAGTACACCCTTCAAGATAGTCGACCAGTGTGTACTCCGTAGGCATCCATCGTGACGTTGAAAATGGACATCTGTTGGCTGGATGACCACCATGGCTATACAGGATGTCAACGGCCATGCACAGAAGGACATCACCGACACAAGGTGTCACTGGGCATGGCCACATGCTTAGTAATACACGTCCGTTCGGACTGTACTGTGTGTTGATCTACACAACGGCGTACTGGGCATGCTCACACACTTAGTAGTTGCAAAGGGCCGTCTTGCATGCAGATGGAGTCTCAACTCACAAGGGTTCAGTTGGGACAGTCATGTGTGTCCATCTACACAAGAGTGTACTGGGCATGCTCACACACTTAGCATTTGCATAGGGCCGTCTTGCATACGGACGGAGTCTCAACTTGCAAGGGCTCAGTTGGGACTGTCATGTGTGTCCATCTACACAACAGCGTACTGGGCATGCTCACACATTTAGCATTTGCAAAGGGCCATCTTGCATGCAGATAGAGTCTAGACATGGAAGGGCACAGTAAGGCATAACTGTCCCCACGCACAGAGCGGTCACACACATGCAGTGACCAGCACACGCTCAGCTGCCATCATAGCTGTCGCAGGTGCAGATCCCAGATGTACACACCGCAGTCTACACTGTAGCCCCTGAGACATCACCATGTCATTGCTGCAGCAGTACACAGCCATACATTACCACAACACCGTGTGACACATGACCAGTGGACTGTAAAGAGGTCTACAGCAACTGTGCAGGTTACACATGTACTGAGAGGGTTCCAACAGGTGTTATGCATTGCAAGTATACCACTATACATGACCAGGTCATCTCAAGACATACCAGGGGCCCCGGGTGGTACACAGCTGTGACACATGAGTGTTGCTGTACACCAACGAACACGAATGGTTGGATATGTCAAACATGTGATTGTAGTGGATGTGTGCATGGACCACACACAACACATATGTACATAGCTAAGCCTTTGTTGTCCCCTGTGCAGAACAGTGGCCTAAGCAATCATGCGCACACAAATGGAAGGTGGGTCCATGTCTCTTGAATGCTCACAGTACAGGAGGTAGCAATGTCGGAGGACACATTCCCCTGTGGTAGTCGCCCATGACACCCGTGATATCATACCACAGTCCATGTGTCATGTATGTCAACACACATGTCCACCAATAGCAATGCATACAAACATAGCTACAGGAGACACATGTATGACCAACAAACATGTACAATCTGTACTGTGCATGCAGCAACCATGCATGTGCAGTGGCCAATGTCCGTACCACAGCTGTGCCCAACTACAACATGCAGTCGCAATGCAGCCCCATCATTGACACCTGTATATGGTGACATACAGACAGTACAGTTGGTTGTACATCCCATATGGAGGGATCTGTGTACATAATGTGGTGATCCACTTGTGTAGATGTATGTGTGTCAGGGATGGCTCACAGGTGTGTCACACGCCACCCTACCATGCCATGTGCAAACAGCACGCTATTTCACTTTTACTTGATGGTGATGACTTAACGCATACACAGCGGTCAGGTGTAGCCAACTGTATGTCACGTGACACCTGTATCACTGACATCCATCCATGTGCACATAGCCACACAATTGCCAGACATAGCGTTGGTACACATACTGCGGACAGTACCGCTGCATGTCTATCAAACAGATCATCGTATGGCAGGTGTATCATTCCCAGCACTGTCATGTGTGTCCGCTTGTGTGACCACACATGCCACAGATGGTGGGGACTGCATCCCAGATGTAACACATCCCTGTACACCGTTGTACAGATCTTTACATACTGCAGTGTGGAAAGCATGAGGTCGGCAGGTGTGGTGCATCACACACATCGGCTATCTGTACACACATAGCTGGTCACCACAGTGTGTCTGTGTATGTATGTATGGCTGTCTGGTGCTTGGTGTGAGGGTGTATGCTACCATACTGTGGAAACAGGATCACTAACCCCTCATGGTGATTCAGTCTACTACCCTGTTGATGCCATCGGTCCCAGCCATACTGGATACCTGTGCATGTCCCTTCTCTGTGCCACGTCGTGTGGGTGCAAAATACTGCGAGGGTGATGGCAACATAGGCACAGGTCCACACATGAACACTATGGGGTGTGTTATAGTGCTGTAGACCCTATGAATGTGGCCATGTACCTGTACTGTGACAGGGTATTACTGCTACACAGTGTGGCCTCATGCTATCAGGTGGCCTCTAATGTCATCATTGGCCTGACTGCTGTGTACAACCCCTGCACCATGTCAATATACCTGTAATATTTCCCGGTATGTATGTCACATCTCTGTCCGCTGTAGCCTGCTCAACTGACCACATGCTTCAGGTGCAATATATGTGTGGACATCTGTGTCATGTTCAGACATCTGTGTCATGTCCGACTGTCCAACAGTTGGGTTGAGGGTGCGTTTAGCATGCTGATATTGCCATATGTGCCTGTGAGTACTCCACAGTTACACATGGGGGACTGCAAACACTGCTACCTGTAGGCACATGCCAGTACACCATAGGAGGGAACCAGGGCATTACCAACATGATGTTACTGTTGTAACCGACACACATACTGTGAACATATCACAATGCATGCTGCACCTGGACTACATGGTATGACTGGTGCATGTTGACAGTACACCACTGATGTCACATACACATCTCTCAGTATTCACACATGTCCAATGCAACATACACATCCCTCAATATGCATACACAAGTAATGTGAGATACACCTCTCACATCTCAGTATTCACACATGACCAATACAACATACACATCTCGCAATATGCATACTCAAGTAATGTTAGATACACCACTCTAGTCTGTTCACCCTGTGCATCAGACCATATGAGCATATCCCTGCACCAATGGTGTGGATGACAGGGATGTGGCACAGGCTTCATCATATGCACAGGGTGATACTGTTTGCCAGGGGCATAGGCTGCACCAATGGATGACATCATGTGTGCGGGTAAGGGCCAGTGATTTGAATGGACATGTCTGTTCCATATGTATGTGGGTGTTGTGGAGCCCTACAGTTGTGTTCGCTGTGTGCGTGTATGTGTGCACACAGTTCTGTCATTTGTGAGGCCTACACAAGGGTATTATGGACAGCTCCAGAATGTACAGACCAGGTTGTACAGCTCACTGTGACCGGACATGGCCACATGTCCTGTGCCTTCCAGGGGTTGCATGGGCACTACCAGGCAGAGGTACAGAATGGCTACTGTCCAATGACACATGGTCACTGGAACCGTGTCCCTGCCAGGAATGTCCAGGGCCACATCCACGTGGCCTGCTGTGACCTGGTGTGGACATCACAGCACCAGCTGCACTGCTACTGCTACTGGCACTATGGGAGCAGCCAAGTGAGGTGGCACACTCACATTGACCTGCACTAGGTGGGGTAGCTGGCCTACGTCCATATGTCCTACGCCTCACCCCTACCAGATGTTCCAGCACAGACAGCTCACGCTCACGGATTGCCATGCCATGGTCAAGGATTCTGACCATGTCACCCAGTCACCTGTCCAGAACATCAGCAAGCTGCTGTTGAGCACCTGCCAATGCCTGGATGTTGTTGTTTAGGGTACTGATAGCAGCCCTCTGCAGCCTCTGCCCTTCTCTGTTCTGCCGTTCAGCACGTGCCTGTGCTGCCATTACAGTGTGGAACATGCTTCTGGTGATCCCAGCTGCTGCGTTCTGTCCTACAGGTGCATGTCTGCCAGAGGTCCTCCTACTAGCAGCACCAGCCACATGCCTGTGTGGCACATCTGCAGTCAATATACTGCCACCATGGTGTGGAGACATACCTTCTGTAGCCACCACACGTTCCTGTTCAACGCTAACAAATGGTGACTGTTCTTCCTCTATGGCCACTGTAGATGCGGTATGTGTTGGCAGCTGAACTGTGTGCGGGGAAGAGGAGGACATAGCTGGCATGGCAACCGTTGGCACAGATTCCACCCCTGACATCCCTGCCTGTACCTCGTGCATATGTTCATCACTGCTAGCATCTGTGGGGACACTATCAGATGGACCACAAGAGGGTAACGTACCTACATCACCTGTGAATGCAAAGAAATACTCTACATTACAATAGACACACCGACACACACACACACACACACACACACACACACACACACACACACACACACACACACACACACACACACACACACACACACACACACACACACACACACACACACACACACACACAGACTGACACACAAACACACACCGACACACACATTGACACACCATGCATGTGAGATGACAGATGGCATGCGGCATGCTTGTGATACAGCTGAGAGCATGCAGCTCAGACATCAATAGTGTTTGTAAGCATACCCCCTGGAATGCACACTACAGCAGACAGGTGTCATATCATTATCCATGCAATTCACACGATCATGGTAATATGCATGCATCCCTGTGATACACCATGTGGACCAGAGCAGGATAACAGTACACATGGCTGACGTGACCTTGACATGTAATCTGCTGACATGTTCATTAATATGCATGCATGCCTGACACAATGGTGTCGTGACACATGTACAGCATCATACTGGGAATCACATTGCGGTGTTGTCCATATGCCCTACAGATAAAATGCATGTTGAGCAAATGTGCATGGGCATAGTAGGGGACTGGGCCATCTACATTGCTGTACAGTGTGATGTACAGACACTGTGCCATTGCATGGCATCATGAAGCATCTATATTGCTAAACAGTGCATGTTATGTACACATTGCATATCCAGAACTGCATGCATAACCATGACATACCTGTGGATTGTGACCTATGATGCTGAGGTGTATACACACCCAACCATGCTGTGTCATGTGTCAGGTCACTGGAGGACATACAGATGACACCCCTGCATGATGACTACAGAGTGTTAGCTGCCTGGCAACCATGTCCACACATAGCAGACCTGTCACGTCGCCATTTCACACATGACATTGTTGTACCACGCACACATGGTGCACAGCTAACAGTGATGTCCTACAGCAGGGGGGAAAGGTACTGTTTCTGTGGCCTGGTGTCACTGTCAGTGGAATCTGTGAAGGTGACTACCATCATGCTATGACACAGACAGCATGTTCAACACATCTTATGAGGTACATGTCACTGACACCTCCGCTAGCTGTGCACAAGCAGTTATGATGTGCAGTGTACCACATTACCTGTACAATCGGTCTAGTACGGCTGTACTTGGACCATGTGTGGACAAAGTGGGACAGGGTGTATCCACATCCCGTCTTCTGTGTGGCTACATGTCTCTGGCCATCCCCCATGGCCATGTGTGCACATGTGTTGGTCATGTATGTGATGGCTATCACACATGTCTGTGTTGTCCCATATGACATACACCCATAGATGGTTATGTCACCATCCACAGGGCTATGCAGACAACAGGTGTATGTGGGGTATGGGTTATGGGGAATTGTGACAATATTGCAACCAAAACGCTACGTGTCTCGGACATGTCGGATGGAACATCACCATGTGTGAAACCTTTGCAGGGGCATATAACACAATGGTGATGCCTGTGCTCTGCCCATATCACAGCTCACTGTGCGGTACTGGTTTGTGTACCACACATTCTGTTCCACTGTATAGTACATATGCCTCCATTGTAGAACACCTCCACCGTTGTATGCACAGCTGGACACACATGTAGCAATGACAAATACTGTAGTTTCATGTCTGTGTATCATTTCAGTTGTATACATTGCACATGGGTGGCCTGTGTGGATGATGGGTGATGCAACCTGTATATCCATGTATTAACTGGCCACATGGTGAATAGATCTATGCTTTGACATGCCTGATACTGATGATAGACTCACCTGCAATGGACTCTTGTCTGTGCAGCATGCCAGAGGTACCTGTATAGGGTGACACAGCAGTATGAACATTATCCATGACTGTTATGACAGCCACAGGGTGCACAGTGCAGGTTAACACATTTGACTGTACAATAGCATATAGTCAGCACATGTGTGCATACCATACCTCTCAACCTCGTAGAACAATAAATGTGGACAATGCCTACTATGATGGGGGACATATAGGGACAACTGTGACATATTGCTCTTACTAACCCGGATATTTGATAGACCAATAGGTTTGCATGCACATGGGTTTGCAACGGAATGTGCAATCGTAAACACAACTGTATGTCATCATTTAATGACTCCATTCCTCAGCTATTTGCCAGAAAGTGACAGATATTAAGGGGAACACACCGACAATATGAGGCAGACATCTGGACATCCTGCAATTACCTGTACAGTTCGGAGGTATGGTGCATACACAGGGTAGCATAAAGCATGTGTGTCCACATACCTTGCATATGTTGTTACATTACATGATGTACACTGACACATGCACATATGTGGGATATACTGGCCATATGTTCAGTACTGACTTACCAGGCAACTCCAGGCTCATTGGTTGGGAGACACCCACCTCCACGATGGCAGCTACTGTTTGTGGGGGCTATTCCGAGGTTGTTCCCAGACTGACCAGTAGCTCCTCCGTGTGTGTGAGTGGATGCTGGGTTGGTGGCCCACCACCTGTACCACCTTGTTCTCGGGTGATTGCAGTGGCACGCTGTTTTGCATGATGTATGAGGTCCATGCAGTGTCTGCACACCTGCTGGTAGGTGCGGTTGTGGCCGCCCACTTCGTTGACCCTCCTGCGAAGATCCTGCCACAGGTCATCCTGCTGCTGTGCATGCTGTGGCACGTGGCTGAATAATGCCTCGTAGTTCTCATGGAGGTACGGTATTACGACATCATCCTCCTGTCGGCTATATGCTGGTAGGCGTGTATGCGGCATTATCAGTAAGACATGATGAAGGTGACAGGTCACATTTACAGACATGTACAGTGATACTGCTGCACATACATTCTAGTACATTCACACAGTTATCTTTGCAAATCAACATGACACTAACACGACTGGCATGTATGTGTCCCACACATGTAACACCCAGTATGCATTAGATATCATCCCCATATATGTGTGTCACCTCATTAGTGCTCCTACTGCATGTGACGTCAGTCTCCATGTGGACATGTCTGTTTGCATGCACTGATGTTCTTACCTATCTACCCATGCCTGATGTATCCATGGTAATGCTGTTGACCTAGATGCTGTGGATATGTCACATATCAACACAGACACAGCCTTACTGGACTTGGGCAGTGACAATGCACCAAGTACGCATGGAAACCTGCACATGCATCTGTTTTTCCATAGACAGCTACAATGCACAGCTGTTCAACATCCTGCCACAGATCACCTGTGTTGCACATGTGATAGACATGGGACAGTGGCTAGTCGGACGTCATTCACAGGTAAGGTTATCGGATATAGCATGTACATGCTGGGTTTCCTGGCTGTATCCAACACCCATTACACCACCACGAGGGGCATCAGTGACACATTACTGATCCAGATAGATGATACTACATCTACCATACGGCCATCACACCATGTATGGCAGGGGTGATATGTGAAGCTATGTGGACAGGGCTGCATGGTATGGTGGGAGTATGTCACAGGTATGGCACAGGGATCTGACCAGCATGTGGCCATCTTAGTCGTAGGACGGTGATTGTCCATGACGTATGTCTTTCAGATCAGGCTATGGGCATGTAGCATGTCTAACAGCATAGTGTCGCATATGTCTGTATGCAAGGTGGATAGCATGCTGCATACTGGAGGTGAGTATTGTGGAGGCTGGTATTGGCCATCCACGCATGGGTCCTACCCCTGGAGGGTGATGTGTATTCCAATATTGGTCACACGGGTGCTGTGTACGCCTGTCCAATGATCTCCGTGCACATGGATACCATCCTGTCATGTCATGGGTACCTCGGATGACTACCTAAAGGGCCAGGGAGATGTTTCCAGCTCAGGGAGGTGTACTACACTACACCATACCTAACACAGTGTCCATACTGTTGACCACAGCCTAGGTGTTTCCTAATGGGTACGGGGGTATTCCCCTACTGGTGTCATTGCTGATATCATCCACCAGAATGTGCACATATGTCACACACATCACACACACAGCCCATTCTGTATGTTGTTCACAACACTGTGACAACAATTGCCCATAGGGCATGGCCATTCACATCATCACATACACAGATGGCTGACATTTGTCTGTGTGGTATGGGCTACAATGCGGGTGGGGTACAACACATTAACCCTGGTTTACTGTAGCTGACACTGTGTGATATGCACATGTCACTGTAGCACCTTTGGTAGTTGTGAGACTGTCAACAGGCCACTAGTAGAACACTCCTGTGACATACACAGGCATCTGTATCTGAACATCCGTACTGTCTTGTACATCTGTACTGCTAACATCTACATTGATAATGGTTCATGAACCTGCAGACCATACCCAGCAGTGTTCTGATGCGGTGCCACCAATCATGACTGTTGTCAACACATGTGGGTTGATAGTATACAACACCCTATCTGTAATGTGTGGGCATGCTCAGCACTTCTTCAGAGCTTCTTGGCATGTTATGAGCTACTGCTTAGTTTAGCACCCATTTCACACCAGTCCTTACAGGTACACTGTCTGTCCATACATTTCCAGCTTGATAACTGTACAACAGCTGTCGTACACACATCACTCACATACCTCGTGAGACATGGTGGTTTCTACGGCCTGTCCACCTGCCACATACCACTTATATACAGGCATGTCCAACTGGCACGTACCAGTGCTATTGCCTGTCACTATGATGTCTATGTTGTACATGTGGCAATAGAGCTATACTCATGTCCACAGTTAATGCACACCTCCCAACATACAACAGTACAGCCTGTGGGGGATGCACATATGCAGCCCTGCTGGGGGTTATACTGTCACCAACCCTGACTGCACCTGACAGTCATGTGGGGTTGTGCAACATTGGCAATGCACCCCACACATCACATGGTCCCACATGATCCCAACCACAGGCCACACATACGGAGACACCTTGTACAGTACCCCTCCATACTCTGTGTGGGCACCAACAACAGCCCACATTGCCAAACACAACCACACCAACCTGTATCCCACAGACACGTGTGCCCATCACATACAGCCAATAGGGTGTCAGAATATACTCAACACACCTGTTTTAGGTGAATGTCGGCAGTCACACTGCTCTTCCACTCAGCAGGCTACACAAGGCGATAGTCACTCACATCCTGCTGTCCAGTAACTGGTTCTGCAACATAACCTATGCACACATGCCACAAGTCAGCAGGTATGGTGTAACTCCCCTTCCATGTTTGTGTGACAGACGTTGTCACTCAGGGCACAGACTACCTGTGCAGGGACATGCAATAGCCCACCAGTGTTGTCGCCCTGCTGGTGTGGTCCACACCCTGGGAAGCATTTTGTGTTCATCCGGACCTGTTACCACTGTACTACGAATGACTGTGTCACTCCCAAAAGTTGTTCCTGCTTTGACAGACTCGGCCAAACAACATGATGCTGTGGCACAGTTGACCTGCACCTGTCAGCCCTGGGAGTACAGATCACATGTTGATCTCTTGCTGCTGTTATACTGCCTGTCTTGCACAGTGCCCAATAACAGTTGCCACCAGAACGGGAACAGGCTAGCGAAGCATGTGGTCATGTCACACAGTGCTTGACATCATCCTCTGTGACGCACGCAGGCAAGGCACACCTGATACTGCACCACTGCAATATCTCTGCAGTGACTTGGACCTACCTCTTGGCTCTGCAGTGCACACCTGCAATGACTGGGTATAGACAGACCGTACCTCTCAGGCACGTACCTGGACTGGCACACCCACAGCTGAGGTGTCCCCATATTCCACTATGTTGTACACACATCCCGGCTGGTTACTTTGCACAATGCATCACAGGTGCTCCACGTGCTTATGACTGTGTCCGGAACTACTGCTGCTACTAATGTGAGACTGACAGTAACCCACACCTAACTGTGATAGCCGCACATGTACTGACACATTAGGCATACACTTTGCGCGAGTCATAACCTCTGCTCTGCTGGTTCGACCCATACACCACCTCCAAGACCAACAGTATCCTTGACATGGACACTACCAACATGTGACTGCTGTTCGACACCTGCGGTTGTCCCCTCATTGGTGGAATCCAAACATCTGCTACCCACCCTTGTTAGCCACATACCGGCACCACACACTTCATGGCATACACAGTAGATGAGTACTACAACACCAACTACAGATGTCGTATGACAGCGGTAGTTGTTGTCGTGACACACGTGCAGGTGGACAATGCACATGCAAATGCTGAGACATACCCCAGTGCACTTCAATAGCACATACATGACAATGTGGTTCATGCTATTCCACACAGAGCCATGCAGGTACACACCAGAATACAGACAACACTCTGGGGGTGCAGTCCCACGGACATACTTTACAACAACAGGTGGGGGCTCTTACACAGTGGTGTACATTCCCATGGGTGGGGTGACTCAATGGTCAGCCTTGGTAGGGCCACAGGATCCTATATCACATACACCATAACTAGCTACATACACATTACTGCGACACATTCCGAGATGTACCACAGGGCATTTTGGTGGTATGTCAGTAGTCGTATGCAATACCCACATCTGCTCACACATACAACTGTCACTCTGGAACATGACAGTAACAGGTGATGTTGGCAACATCCTGTCTGATGGCTTCATTGCTAACATTACACCCTCTCACTCCCTGCAGGGCCACATTCCTTGCAGGTACATTGCGGTGTACCTGCAGTCACACCTACACAGTACTGATCTGCACTCTATATGTCCTAGGACACAGGCCCCTTGTCACCCTGCAATATCCCAGGCTGTGATGTCCACAGAACTCTGAACAGCATTTCTCCCCACTGGGACACCATATTCAGTAATAGCCTTGTACCAGACATTGTGGCCCATTACTGGCACACAGCGACTGTAACACTCCTCACAGGTGGCGCCACACTGCACGACTGGGACTATTGCCCTAGACACCTCACTGGTCTGTTATGCACAGCTATAGGGCACATAATCATGAACATCATTTGTCAAGTCTCTGTTGTGCCCCAGTCCTTTGATGCCAGCTGGGTTGGTCTTGTTGGGGCCACAGCATGCCTCCTACACCCGTTGAACACCTTTTCTACAGTCGCTAGAGTTGTTGATGATGACATGGGTGTCCACACAGCCTGCATTGTCCTCTCGCTGCCATTCAGCACCATTCTCCATTCTGGTATTGACTACATACACATCCACCTGCACATCACAACATATGTCTCCGGATGTTATTCAATGTGGCTAATGGACAGGACACACACACTGAGGGTGGCATACCAAATCACATACTGCAATCCAGTTACACTTGGCTTACCACAGTCCTCAGTCATGGGGCCCTCATGTTCGGTATATGCTTCCCTGAGGTACAGGCTACCACTGAGGGGACTTCCCTGCCTAGCTTTACAGACCACTGCATACCCAGCGCCGTTGTTGCTCCACCAGCTGATACAGACCCCATCCATATAGGTGTCACTGTGACAGATACCGATATGAGCATCATGGCCTCTACCTGCATGACACTTGGTGTGTACATCACCTTTGCAGTACACCATCCTCCCACTGGTTATCACATAGGTGTTATTGCCCTACATACATGTTGCATTGTATATGTGTGTGAGACACATGTATGTCACACACACTACTGTGATTACCACATTGCCACTGTGGCGTGGATATCCTTCTACATGTTCACACATGTCTGTCCTGGGTGTGTAGCTGGTATATAGGCACCCATTGTACCTCTGAACACTGGACGTATACACACATCCATGGGTACAACACCCCGCATAGGGTGTACCTTACACAATAGCTTTACATACCCCAACATTAAAACGCCATGATGTTTATTGAGCTACACCTGGTGACGTATGCGGCTTATGTACAGACACCACATCTGTACACATTTGCAGACTACATACTCAGGGGTGATGTCTGCTGCAAAGACAGGGCCCATGTCTGCAAATATGTTTATGGATATACTCCGCATACACGACATACACAATAGTCACTATGACTATGATGCTCATGGATATGTGCACACACGCGACTGTGTGTGGCATGTGCTTGGAGGTTGCATTCCCAGACCGGACACTCACCATGCTTTGGGACATGTTTCCTATGTACATCACGCATGGACAGTCAGTAGCAGTGTTCATGTGATACCTCGCTTGCTGGATGGTGGACACATGTACGCCAGGGATCACTGCAGTGGCTGTACTGTGCAGTGATGCATGTTACACATGGCTCTTCTGTTCACAGGACACTACCCTGGAGAGGTGCCACTGGTGTGCACACTGTAGTTGTTGTTACACATTGACTTGCCAGACTGCATGGTACACCACTATGAACCTGTGCAGCTATTGCATGTCCTTTGTGCATGGTTACTGGTATAGCCCTTCCAGTTAGATTGGCTGTCATGCTATTACAATGTCCCGTGACTACAGGCCATATGTCTACTGTTATTGTACACGCCAATCATGTTCATGTTTGTCTGTCACATCTCTTCCACTATTCTAGTATGGGAGTAATGTTTGCGTCCTTTGCAAATGCACAGAGTGGAGTACATAGTTATTTCATCATAACTGTTTATACATATCTTAATTACATAGTACTCACATCACTATATGATACCTTTGTTATGCATCATATCCCTGTTCTCCTGTGTAACATATCTGACGTATCAATCTACTGTACTATACATTAAACATGTTTTACATGGTTTCCCATAATTCAACCATTACTTGCACAGAGGGTCCACCTTAGACATGTCATTGACGTTATATGCCCATACACATGCATACTGTTACAGTATATCTACATATACTATCCCCTGCTATGGCACGTACTCATTGGACATACCGTGCCACTGACGGTGGGTCGTATGACATCGTTCTATTTAATGCCGTCATGTTGCATCCCTTGTGGTGTCTGTGCTGTTTACCGTGTGGCCCACTGCTGGATGCACATCTTCTACAAGCATTGGTATGATCAGTGAGACATCACTACATAAATACCATTCCCCAGTTTATGCATGGCGGACACTGTTAATTACTGCAAATCAGGCTATGCATACACTGACATTACGTAATTCAGAACATACTATACATACAGTTAGTATTATACATACCTTGATATTGTTCTGGTGTTTCGTCTCTATCTCATTCCTCTGTATCAGTCTTTCAACTGTTATACGGTATGAGCATACAGTTTGCATATCTGGCAAGTCATCCTTATATACGTCTATACCTGCAACATGTGGTTTACTGCCACCAATTGGTGGTCCGGTGTGACTAATTACGTGCACTTCAGCTGTGCAGCTACTCCATTCACCAATTACGTGGCAGCAGTGGGGTATAACTGAATTCTCCACCTGGGCGTTGGCCATTTGCCCTGCCTTCGGGGAGATGGCCTGTATTGTGTTTTGTTGTGTGTAATTGCAACTGCTTTCTGTAGAGCCAAGTCTATTTTGGGGTCATGTCCCCCGTGGATTGTGTGTGATTCTACCTGTGACTGTACCTGTCATCCCACCTGTCTGATAAAGGACTATTGCAAACACCTGAAACATCGCCGTTTGTTCCGCTATACGATGGATACAATTTTGCATGGCGCCTTTAAATGTCTTTCACAAGGTATGTCAATGGTTCAGCAGATGTAATTGACTAACTAGATGTTTGGGCTATAGTTACGGTCTGTATTGCTATCGTTTACAGTGTGGGGGATGTAGGCGGGTGTACGTAGCATATACGGTTTTGTGGGGCTTGCATTTCTACGTAGTCCATCTATATGTGTGTGGGCCCCTTCCCTAATTACTGTGCTATCACTTAATAGACTTCTATTACAGGAATTTACTGTGGGCCATTGTTAATTGGTTTCAATATGGTATGCAGGTGCAGTTGACACTTCCATACCTCCAGATGTACGGCGATATGTGCAGAGATATTTGTAAATGAACGCTATCCCGTATATGTCTGCCCCAGATATTTGCTGTCATTGCAGTGGTGTTGGTGTCAGACCCTCTGTCACATGGCTTGCCACCTTTTCATATGGCCATAGTTGGACACTTGTGGGTCACACAGTGGTGTTTACAGGCTGACATATGGCCACGGTCAGTACACGGGATAGCACATACTTTTATCCTCATTACAAACCTATTGTTCTTGGTCCTTCACTACGTATTGGTTTGCATGTAACATTTCCGTTTCTTACATACAGGCATGAGTATATCCTGCAACTATTGCATATTATGTGGGACATACTAATGTCCTACACTCACGGACAGTTGCTCTTTCTAATGTTTCATGTTGGGACACACCTGCCCAGGGGGGGGCCATCCCTCCCGATGTGGGACAGGTGTTTACCGCATGCCTACGGATAGCTATACCCGCACCTACCGTAGTCATCTACCTCCGAGTTGCCACCTACAGACACACTATGCGGACACACACGACACACTTTAGTCACACGGGAACACACATGGCACCCTCATCACACACATACACAGGCTACATCACACACAACCACAGTTGTACACGGTACCTACGTGGTCTGCACCGCCGACAGCGGTGACTACATGTCCTTACTATCATCCTATTGCTCGCGGTTCTACTGTTCCAGTACTGTGTTCTTTCTGTCTTTCATCCTCCTGGTTATGCGTGTCGGTGTGTGACATGTTCCATAGTTGGCGGTATCCTGTTTATTTATACCTCAAAGGTGTTTAGAATGTCGTCGACCTATCTATATATTTGCAGATGCCAGTGACCCCTTGTATATTGACATATATCATACTATCGCCTTTTCTATCTGTATTATATATGTGCAGATAAATATATATATATATATATATATATATACATATCTCGGACAGGGGTAGTGACAGGCATGCTACGCCTTTCATTGTGTGTTTGTCAGTGTATACTGTGTTTCCTAGACTCCACATGGTTGTGTCTGTACCTGTCACATTACACACCTGCCATAGGTTAAGATTACCTCCCATCCCACTTTGCGAGGGACAATCCCTCTTTGTGCAGTTGTGTCCTGCGAAATATTTGGGAACATAGCAAATGTCCTGCGACTTTGGGACAAACATATTCCCTATAGTTTATGTCATTGTTGCATGTCACCCTTATTCTGTATCTGACCCGCCTGCATGTTACAGGACACGGAACACATACCTGCGACCATTACTAAACTGTAAGCTTTTTATCTATGCAAAACACTGTTCTTCTGGTTTTCGTCCTGGCCGGGTGTGTGTCGTCCTGCTGACATCTGGCGTATGTCCCACATTGGTCATTTGAACTGTGGCAACCCTACCGTACGTACATCTTTCCTAGCAATAGTGTTGGGTGATTGTGTACATGACTGCCTGTTCTACTCCTGGCAGTGGTTGTTTTACCCTTCAGAGCAGGCGCTATTTGTTCAGGGGTGACTAATGCTGGTGTCACCTGCTCTGTACATCATTGACCGTGATCTGCGCAGTGGTCGGTGACGCTTAGCCCTGTCTCGTGCACATATGTATAGTCGTATTTAAACATCGCTTACCAGCTGTGGGCAACGCTTATTCCCGCTAACGTGTGCTACACATATTCTGATGACCAGCATCCGGACTGCATTACCCGTGCCGTCGGGATTATGTTACATCCCTTGCAGGACGTGGGACCGGGAACATGCACGACAGTCACTGCATGTATCACTTGGACATCTGGGGGTTGTACACGACTTATGTATATTTGTATGTGCAGTACACTACAGCAGTTACTCCACACTACACTCACATGGATGACTCCATTAGTTTACAACTTGATGGGTCCAGTTAATGGTATGTCCATGTGATGTTTACTGGCTGTACTCCAGCACTGGGTATGTATATCACAATTAGGTACACCCGATAATTTGCTACACCTTCATATGACCGTGGATGCAGCATGCCGGGGTGACTAATGCCTGTCATGGGTACATCCCCTGCCTTGACACTACATCCATGATTACATTTTGTGGAGCCCCTCAGTAACGCGGCGGGTAATCCGTGATGACTGTGTGTAGGACAGTGCTTACACACATGTGCTCCCGCGATTGCCTCTGCTCCAGTACGCGACAGTTGCTTACTCGATGTTGTGGCGACGGGTGTCACTGTTTGCCCCATTTGGTGTTTTGCCTCTGACAATCGGGCGTGTACCTACTGATGTACCTGGGAACCTATACACACAGCACTGACAGATGCTGATGGGCGCATCTACTGTTCAGGTGTTGACAGTTCCGTGTTCCCATGGCTGTTGCGTGTACATTGTTTGAGGGCTGCCTATGTAGGATTCCACAGTGGGCCACCTATACATCACAATTTACAGGTAGTCGTGTTTGTGTGCCATCCATGTTACTGTGTTCAGATGGGGAGGGGTGTCAGTTCGTGGGAGCCTACACTGTCAAGGTATGTGCTATACGTTCCCTCTTTGCCAAGGCGTAGGCATATTGGGCATGCCTCTGCCTACTGGGGCTGGCACAGTGTGTTCGTGGTCTGGATCCCTCTGTGCCTGTGTTGGCCTTGGCACTTGCAGTGGGCTGTGAGGCCCTCCCCCATTATGACCCTGCTGCAGCTGTTTCCGCAGGATCATATTATGTAGCATGGCACATACTATGAAGATGTGGGAACACGTGCCTGGAGAGTACTGCAAGGCTCCACCAGATGTGTCCAAGCACCGGAACCATGATTTCAGCATCCCGAACACACACTCTATGATGATTCTGGTTTGTCCGTGTGCCTCATTATGGCGTTCTTGCATTGGTGTGTGTGCATTTCTGATGGGGGTCATCATCCACGGCTCCAGTGCATAGCCAGCATCCCCCACAAGGTGACCTTGTGGGATGTCCCCCCTGACAAATACCTGATACAGCTGTGAGGCATGCCAGATATGGGAGTCGTGGTAGCTTCCAGGGCTGCCAGCACACACATCCATGATAATGCCCTGGGCATTGCACACGACCTGGCAGTTGATGGAGTGGAATCCCTTGCGGTTTATGTAGCACCTACCATACTCATCGGGTGGTGACTTAATTTGTATGTGCATGCAGTCTATCACACCCAGTACCTCCGGGTAGTTTGCCACACGGTGGAAGTGACGCATATTGCTGGCCAACTCCTCCTGAGTTCGGGGGAAGTGTATATGCTCATTGGCATGTGGTAACATGGCATCCAGGAACTGGTGTAGTACCCTGGATGCCAATGCCTGTGAGATCCCCATTATATCTCCAGTTGGCCTTTGAAAGGTACCTGTGGCTAGTATTCACAAGCTTACACATACCTTCGTGTCCACTGGGATGGGTTCCCCTCTGTTGTTTCTGGTTTTCAGGCGTGGCCGGCACAGTTCTACTATTTGCTGTAAGATGTCCCTGTCCACCCTGTAACGCTCTACTATCTCCAGATCATGTAGCCCCTGGTAGTTTACCCTTGGTCTGAACACTCTTCTCCTCCTCCGAGGCCTACGGTGGTTGTCGGCATCATCCTCCACAACACCGTTGGTCTGTAACACGTGCTGATGAATCACAGCTATGTCAGCTCCCAACATGTACATTTTAAAAGTTCCCCATCTGTTTACACCTATGGTGCGGTGTTTGGGAATACACAGGTGTGTGTGTTGGGTGCTTTCACACTTTATACTGTTCTGCTGTGAACACTGATGATGTCATAGGGTGTGTATGTATGATCTTCTGTGTTTTATTTATGAAACCGCTATTGTGCTGCCTTTGGTGTTGCATTACATTTGGATGTCGTGATTACCTCCTGCCCTTCCGTTTACATTTGTGCACGTTACACCTACCATTTGCTGGCATGCATCCAGCTGCCTGCTTTCATTTGTACTTTCCTAGACCTGGCTTATCTTGCGTAATGTGTGCTATTGCCGATCTACTGTGGGTTTGCTTTGCTCTGCTATGACAGTTCTCCTATCTTTGCATTCCAGGTCCTCCACACCTTTCTTTGCAATCCTATGCCTCCCCTATCCTGTTTTGCAGGTTTCTGCATGCAGGCTTGTCTACTGCCGTTGATTGGCCGCCGTGTGTTGATTGGTGTTATTTGCTCATTACTACTCCAATTACCCTGCTTCGGCATTTCCCTCTTTTCTTCCCATGACCTTCCTGTTTGTACTATTGTTCGCTGCACGTGCATCCGCTTACCGGGTTTCGGGCACGAGTTCATCCCCGTACACATGCGCTTTTGGGCACCATGTGTGCTCTCAGCTAAGCGGTTCCATACCCTCCTCCCCACCCCTGTCCTTCAGCTTTGCTCAGCAACGGCCAGGCCAGATTTGTATTGCTCCAATGTGCTTACTGATACAGTGGCACACCCCGCTGCTGATGTCATGTATCACCTTTGATACGCTCCTCGGTGTTATAGCGCTGCGCCATCAGGTACATCCTTAATCCAGCGGGATGTTTGCGATTCTGTATTACCTGCCTCATTTGCATGGCATTGACTACTAATTCATAGTTACAGTGCAGAACACTGTCGCGGGCCCCTGGCAACCCTTGCGCCTTGCTTGTGGTGTGCCATGCCTACCATTGCATATTATGGTGCAATCCTGATTTGTCTTTCATTGCAATTTTCTGCCATTTTTATATATTTCCTTTGTATTCCTGTTTGCACACACATGCCCTGCGGTTGTACTGTGCGTTACTGTGGACATGACATTAAATGTTGTGTTTTAGGTGTTGTGCATCTTTTCTTGTGCCGTTGGCTGTGTATTTCTCCATTGGCATATGTTAACTTTGTAATACATGTGTGTGGTCCGCTTCCATAACTCCGATGTTCTGTTTGGGAAAATGTAAACCATGTTTTTTGGTTTACATTTCCATGGGCTTGTGCTACGCCTGCACCACTTCGTGAATCGCTGTATGCCTTCATTAGCATGGTGCGACACTGCGCATGGGGTGATTTGCATACCTATGCCGAGGGCTGCGTAGCTCTGGCGTATGCCGGTAGTGCACGTGGGATTGGTTCGTACCTGAATCGCTCGGCGGATATATTTGGCGTTATGCCACCTTAGCTACGCCTGCACCTGGCGCAAGCTTCATGAATCTGGGGGCAAGACATAACCCCAAAACAAGTAAAAAGAAAATGTAGCCCCACTGCATGCTAATTATATATTCATCTTTAGCAGATTTCACTTATGCCACTGGTTAAATCAAAACAAGCAGGTAGCTCCTCCTTAATACAAAGCTGTGTCATGCCATGCACTTCCTGAAAATATTTTACACCAGCCCATTAATACTATCACAAAGTCAGACGTCTATGTCCTTTTGCAGATGAGCTCCCACTTCATGGAGAGCTCTATATTAAGTCATGGATTATTGAACCCAACAACTCCAAGTAAGACATCTGTCATTCAATGAAATCTCTCAAATCAAATGCAGTCTCACTGATTTCAGCTCTCTAAATGAAGCTGTCCGAGAATAAATTTACATATGTTTGTTGGACTTCAAAGTTGTTGTGGGTGGCAGTTTGCTTTCCACACTTCCAAGTTGTTTCTTTTTTTCACATGACTGCTTGATTGCTCCACTGAGTGGGTTTCATAGTTAAATGCCCTACAGTAAATATTTACAGGTTTTGAGGGCCATACTAAAAAGGTTTACAGATCTGGACTTTTTTTTTGATGAGCTATATTGCCATATTTGCTCATCAAGACCATCTATATTCTAAACAACAGCACAGGAGTCTTCCACTGCAATCAGATCACCAGGTTATGCACCCTTCTGTGACATACTGGCAGTAGTAGTAGGGAGTGTGAACACCATGACTGTCAAAAACAGGATAAAAATGAAGAGACCTATACCTGTTTGCTTCTTTATGGGGCAAGTATAAGAGTTTCTATGTATAAGATATATATATATATATATATATATATATATATATATATATATATATATATATATATATATATTCAGAAAGGTGCTTAGTAGGAGAACTCCCTTGGAAACAATGGATCTACCAGGTGTGAGAGTAATCATCTTATTTATTTTAGGTAACATGTAGGTTTAGGTTTGAGGCTCAAGTTTCTGGTTCGATGACTGACTTCCTGGATGTTAGATTGGAGAAGGACTCATTGAATAGAATGTTCACCACTAGTTTTAGGAAACCATGCCACAGAAATCATTTATTACATCATCAGAGTCTACATCCACCTAGAATATATCGAAATATATTTCAAGGTCAACCTTTAAGGCTATCCAGGCTGCATAACAGGAGTGAAATATTTGACTCAGAATTTGATGTTATGCGGCAAGAGTTACTTGATAGGGGATATTCTACCCATAAATTGGATAGAGGTTTATCGAATATTAATACTTTTAGATAAAAAGGAAGGTAAACCCGATTATTTAGGGAAGGCTTTGGTGGCCAATGACAATATTCAACCTGATTTTTATATGAGAGGTGTACCAGTTACCCTAACATATTATGGTAATGTTACTTCTATATGCAACATTATTGAGAAGAACTGGCATATTCTTACCTCTGATTACTCTATAAATAGGGTAATAAAAAAACAGGAAATCTCTCAAGCATATATTATGTCATAATAAAGGGCAGCAGCCACAATACCTGAGCTTCAGTACTTTTCTGTGTGGAGGTGGTATTTTTTGACACCTTTTTGATAGTGATAGTACATTTATACAACCCACCACTAACAGGAAATACTCTTTCAGGGTACAAGCTAGCTGTTCTACTAAGCATCTGGTCTACTTAGCCCAATGTCAACTTTGTAAAAAAATGTATGTAGGGAAGACAGGTCATTGTTTTAAGGATAGAATCAGGGAACATGTTTAAGACATTAGACAGGAGAACATTTTGAATTCACTTGCTAAACATGTTTTGGGTATGGTTGTTGATCATTGTTTTAAATTTAAAGGGACTGAGGCCATTGTTTTATGAGAGAGGTTAGGAGACAGTAGTATCACAGAGAATAGGGAATTTTATTGGATTTTGCATCTGCAGGCAGATAGGGGAGAAGGCTTAAATGGTAAGGTCTCTTTAAGACCTAAATTGAAACAGGATATATTTTTGTCTCAAATGATCTCTTGTGCTTTCATTGGCTTTTTGATTGTATTCATTGTGAATGTATCTTTATTGTTCTTTATGGTCTGAAGAAGCAGTTTTCTGTGAAAGCGCTCACCGTTTCTATATGTTTTATTTTATTTTATTAAAGTTTTCCTCTAGTACAGCAGTGCTTATTTCTTTCTCATGCCTTGACATTAGTAAGTTGCCTGTAGGCCTCAATCTTATAATCACTCAATGCTGAAACCACAACTCAACCTCCTTTATCAACATTTGTGATGACAAAGTCACAGTCCTCTCTTAACCAAGCCAAAGCCATTTTTTCGACTTAAATTATCATCATACTTAATTTTATTTTATTTATTTTTTCTGACATATCTCTTTAAGAATGGACTGGTGAAATAGCTTTGGTATGTGTGATCTTGAAACTGATACAATATAATAAGTCGCTCTGCGCCACATCAACATGTGTTAGAAATATTGTTACAAAATTATGTTTAGAACTAGATGGGTGTACATGTAAAGTATGGCTGAACCATTTCTGTTCTTTATCCTCATCTTTCTTCCAAACCAGTGGTATTACAGTTAAGAGAATCTGCAAAAATTCATAACTTTAGAGGGGATGTATACCACTCTATATCTCAAAGCCAGATATATGTTGAATGATTTTGTTCAGGTTTAAGAATCCTTTATTGAGGTTATCTAGAAGACAAATGCTGTCTCAAACTTGCCATATGTCTTGCATGTGATCTGTGTGGTTGAAATCCTGTGTTATATGTTATTGGTTATGTTTATTCTGTTTGTATTGGACTTAGTGGGTAATGACAACAACATAATACATAGTTTTCTAATGCATCTTTGTGTGCATTTCTCACATTTACTACTAAATCACATGGGGCCAGATTCACAAAGGCTTGCATGGAGTCTTAGAGTAGAGTAAGACTCCATACAGCCATCATGTCTGATGAGCGATCCAGGAACAGCCTGTAGGGGCGTGTAAGAGAGTTCCTAAAATGGCTCTCACAAGGACAGGGCTGGGATATGCAAATTACCTCAATTGCAGGCGAAAGGCATGCAAATGAGGTAGATTTGCGATTCAGGAAACCCGAACCTGTCCGAGTAAGAGCAGTGTTATTTGCTGAAATGTACTCAGTTGACAACTGAGTACCATTCTGCAAATAGCAAAACGGAGCCGTGACAGCTCCAAATAAAGTTTGCATCCAGTGCAAGAAGCATGTCAATGGCCAAATATATGGCCATTGGAAATGTTTCCTAATGCAATATGAAAATAATTTTTTTTTTCACCGATTTCCGATGTTTAAGCGTAGCGCAGCACCGCGCAAACGGGCTGCACAATAAAACCCAGAATACTAAAAATTAAAACCCACAAATGTGGATTTTATTGAAATTTTTAATGTACAATGCAAGGGAATGGCAGGCTGAAGACAACATGGCCACCGAGTAGAGGTTGCTAAGGGGGGAAGCTCAGTCTAAGAGATGTAACCAAGCATTAGTAGGTAATCCTATGTAAATGAGTGTTATGATAGTGAATCGCAAGTTTACATAGCAAATGAGCACAGTCAGTGGAGTGTAGAAGTAAGATATGGGGAGTAACAGAGTAGAAGAATGGTGACATCACGAGGGGGGTATGTATGAAAGAAGTGAAGCTCATTGGAGCAGAGTTGCATGTGTCAGCTGTCATTTATACATCATGGAAAGAGGTGTGCCAACAGGTAGGCTAGGGAAAGCCAAGAAATGGAAGGTGTATGTCGTGGATAACACCAAAGTTTCTTGCTGAACGGGTATGCACACGTGTGCGCGCGTGTAAACCCGAGTAAGACAGAGTGCGCGCGTGTAAGTGTGAGTGCACGAGTTTAAGCCAGAGTAAGCATGTATAAGGCTGTGTAAAGAGTTGTAAGCATGTTTGCACTGGTGTGCGTGCGTTTTAACCTGAATAAGCAAGTTTTAGTCTGTGTAAGCATGTGTGCACACGTGTTAGCTGCTGTGCGCGTGTTTGCCCTTGTGTGCGCAGTGCCCCCCCCCCCCGAAGAAACAGAAAGGAAAAAGGAAGCACAACAAATAGTAAGAAGCTACCAGGGAGTACTAGCAGAGCTAGCAGGTGAAAACAATCAGAATCAGGCAATTACACAGGCAGTACACTAGCCCAGCCCAGCCTAGCACTTAAAACTCTGTAAACAACAGTCCAGTATGTTTTCACAACAGACACTGCAGTAAGCTAATAGAAGTGAAAACTGAAAAAGCTTTACTGAGACAAAGAAATGTTAGGGGCTGCCATTGCTGTTATAAGGTGACATATGCAACATGCTGAGGGTGGTGACAATGGAAATGCTGCTGGACAACCCACAGTGAGGAGACGGAGAAGAGTGTAGAGGCCCAGGGTAACCTACCAGGGGCTACATGAGCTGGAGATAGTGGAGCGCTATAGAGTGGACAGAGACCTCATACAGCAAATTGTTGAGCTGTGCAGGCCACGCCTCACACACAGAACCAACAGAGGGGAACCCATTCCAGTGGAAACCAAGGTATGTGTTGGCCTACAAATACTAGCAACAGGTACCTTCCAGAGACCATCTGGTGATATGATGGGGATTTCACAGGCATCAACATCCAGGGTACTGCACCAGTTCCTGGATGCCATGTCAGCACATGTCGGTGATCATGTATATTTCCCCAGTTCCCGTGAGGTATTGGCCAGCAATATGCGTCTCTTCCAGCAAATAGCAGAATATCCTGAGGTAGTGGGTGCAATAGACTGCACGCACATATGCATCAAAGCACCAGCTGGTGAGTGGGGTAGGGCCTACATTGACCGCAAGGGCTTCCCCTCCATTAACTGCCCAGGTCGTGTGTGATGCCCAGGGCATAATACTGAATGTGTGAGCTGGCTGCCCTGGAAGCTACCACGATTCCCATATCTGGCATCTGACGCAGCTTTACCAGACATTTGCCAATGGGGACATCCCTCATGGTCACCTAGTGGGGGATGCTTGATATGCACTGGAGCCGTGGCTGATGACACCCATCAGAAATGCACACACATCGGAACAGGAATGCCATAATGAGGCACATGCACAAACACGAAATGTAATTGAGCGTGTGTTTGGGCTGCTCAAGTCACGGTTCCGGTGCCTGGACACCTCTGGTGGAGCCTTGCAGTACTCACCAACTACATGTACCCAAATTGTCATGGTATGTGCTATACTACATAATATGATCCTGTGAAAACAGCTGCAGCAGGATCAGCATAGGGCCGGGTCAAACAGCCCCCCACCATTGCCAAGGCCATCACAGGTGGAGGGTGACTCGGAGGAGGAACAACCTCAGCCTGCCCCAGTAGGCAGAAGGAGGCGTACCCAGTATGCTTTGGCCTTGGCAAAGAGGGAACGCATAGCACATACACTGGCTCAGTAGGAACCCTGGAAATGATACCTCTCCCTGACCCGCACATACAGTAAAAGGGATGCCTATCTTGACACTACCTGTTGTCAAACATGTATAGGGAGTGTACTACGTGCATACGATATAGGCAGGTCTGCAGCACCACCTGAGGCATGATTGACCTGTGTTAAGCAATTTAAAGCAGTGCTTTTCCACTATGTAGTATATGTAAACATAAGCGTACACACTAACTGGCACAACTTTGGGCAATGTTGAGCAATATTGGCCAACGTTCAGCAATGTTGAAAACTGTTGAGCAATGTTGGTCAAGTCTGGTCAAATTTGCCCATAGTTGAGCAAAAGCAGGTAAACATGCACATATATGCTTTAGTTGACCTTAACCAGTCTGATCTGGCCAGTATGAAAATTTAAAGCAGTGACAGGCCTTGAACCCAGGATACTGTGCATTATAGTCACAGTACCAAACCACCAAACCAAGACAATATTTCACTGGTCGTTTTGTATGAAGACATGCTGATAAGTGTATGCAAAGTCTGTCATGGAAACCCCGCAGTCACAGCATAGTACATGTCAACTTATGACACAAAGGTGAGCCCTGCAGTATAAATATAACTTGATTTCAAACACACATAGTACACATGTTAACATTGGGCATGTTCACACATGGTAACAAATGTACTTGCCTCCAGACAGCAACATACTGAAAGGTCACACTGGGCATGCTCACACACTTGAAGAAGTTAAATGTCAGGCAACAAAACAGTGAATGTGCAAACTGGGCATGCTCACACACTTAGGCCTTGTCTGAGTGCAGCAGTGGGCCATACATATCTGGCAGTTCACCTATTAACTCACAAACCTCTCCCTAACCAACAATCTTGCTATCCCTGATCCAGTTTGCAATCCAACTTGGGACATATGTGTTGATATGTAAGCTGGTGAGTGCATCAAAGATGCCCGAGTGTGGTATTGTGCCAAAGGGGTCTGTGAGGTCCAGGTAGGCTGTGTGGACTACCTTCCCTATGTGTATGGCCCTGGTAACTTTTTCAAAGAAATCGGCAGGTTCAAGAGGCAAGATCTGCCCTTAACAAAGGTGAATTGGGTAGGATCCAGTGTCTGGAGGTTGTCAACATCTGTAAATGTGTCCCAGGATGATACTCTCCAAAGCTTTGCAGACCATGCTAGTCAGGCTTATAGGCTGATAGTGTCAATGATCCCTTGTGGAACCACCATGGTGGAGCGGGACCACTGTTGCTGTATGCCATTCCTTGGGTATATATCCTGTAGTAAGTCTGATATTGAACAGTGATGTTATGTGAGTGTTATGTTCTTCATGAAACATGTGTAGGATGCAGCCTGGAACGCCGTCTGGACCCATTGATGCTGTGTTATTGCTTTGGAGAGGGCAGCTCTCACATGTTCATCTGTGATGTCAGGGAGGCTACACTTTGTTATCAGGGACATGGGTGTGTGGGGGATAGGGGTTAGGAATATGCACTCAACCTGTCTGCCAGGATTTTGGCAATGTGTGTGGGTTAAGTGTCCTTCGTTGTCATTATGCAGTAACTCAGAGCATATCTGGGAGTTGCCACCCAGGTTCCTGACATAACTAAAGAAGGGCTTGTGATTGCCTTTAGTGTCATGTGCAATCATAGTGTCAAAGCTGGTCTTACATGATGTTATGACTGATTGTAGCTTCTTGCTAGTACTGATCAGAGATGCCTCCCCTTTGTGGGAGACTGCTCTATCATGTAGTAGCCTCCTCCTTTTGTTGCATAGCTTATTTATGGCCGGGGTACACCAGACAGGTCATCTGCCTTTAGAGGAGTGAGCCTTGGAGTCATGTGGGATAGCATGATCCATGCATTCCTGTAGGTGTCCATACAATGGGTTTCTAAAGGATACTGTGATATGAGTCATAGTTTCCAGTGGCCTGGGTGCTTTGAAGAAAAACACCTCTGTTCTGAGAAGTATGACGTTTGCTTTTGAGAAGTACCTCACTGAGATTACCTTGGCTGGGTGTGGGGACGGGATATGGATATCCGATGACATAAATGTATGGTGTGACCTTAACAATGAGGGGTATACCTCTGGTGTGGAACATAAAGTCCCCATGTTGGTGATGACCAGGTCCAATATGTATACCCCTCATGTGGGGGTGTTGACCACTTGTTCCATAGCATTTGATTTGATATATACGAGGAGCCATTGTGCAAGGGTCTTGGGGCTTGAGTAGTATTCCTAGTAAATGTTTGGCTACTACAGGTCATCCAATATAATGTTGTTTGTACACACCTACATATTCTACAGTGTTCTGTTCTCATGAAAGCCGAGTGTGTTCTCTGGGTTTGGGAGTGTGGTCTGTAGCAGGCTACTACCTGAAAGGCAGTTTAGGCCACTGTTACTTACACATGGATGGTCCCCAATGATTTGTGCAGTGCTGCTATCCTGGAGGTTTGTGTATCTCTGGTGTATATGGATACTCCCCCCTATGTGGTGTGGCCTGGTTATTGTGTCAGAAAACCATGGTATGATGTGTAACCTGGTAGTGCTGGGGTGTTGTCGGGAGCCTCGAACCAGGTGACTGTTACTGCACAGATATTTATATTCCCCATACTGAAGAGAGCCTTGAGTGCATGCAGTTTGAGGTGTACACCTCTGGCATTGAGCAGCATTACCCTTCATTAATTTCAACTGGTATTGTCTATGGAATGGGATTTGTCATGTGAGCCCTGACTAAAAAAGGCACTATGGGTGTGCCATGTGCCTTAGCCAGTATTCGAAAGGCCAGGGGTGTCAGGTGCAAGGTGTCCCTAGTGATGCAACGTGGCATGATGAGCATGTCATCCCAGGCTGACAGACACTGGATCCCCTGTGAATGACACACATACGTTAGCCGACTGTTAAAATTGATCATGTTGTCTTTATACTGTGGCATCATTCTTGGTGATGGTAAGATGCTACACAAGGACATGGTCATACCGGCCTGGCCTACATGATCATAGAGCTCCTGTATGTCTCATTTCATGTAGTCCAGGGAGGAACGTCTCAGGACAGTCACACCAGCATGGATAATAACGGAGTCATATCTGTACCTGCATGTGTTATGTGGTGCATCCTGGCACCCCATAGGCAGCTTACAGTGACCTTCACCTTTGTCAGCCTGGTGTTTGGGACATCAGTGTGTCTGACAATACAGTCACCTATCACAGGTGTATTAGGTGTGTTGTTTAGCCTTAAGGGCACTGACTGTGTGGTGCAGTGACATTATGTACGTTGTGATATGTGGGTATACTGGTGGGGAAGCAGGTGTCTGGGTGTCTGCTGTGGGGGTCTTTGCTGCTTAGGCAGAGGTTTAGATAGAGCTTCTGAGTATGTGATTGTGTGTCTATGTGTTTGGTCTGCTGTTGCTATAGGTCTATGTGACACTGGAGTCATAGTGTGTGTGGTTACCTTCTCCTCCTGATAGACTGTGCCAGTCATGGGTCTAGAGAGCTCAGCCTCCAGTTTGTCCATAGAGTTGCATCTCTCACATATATCCGGGTATGTTTGGAGGAGAGGAGGGTTGCCTGTGTACATAAGGCAGTTGTAACATTTACTGACAATCCCCATATTCACCAGCTGGACTGGAGACTACACACAAAGCCGACCCTCAGACATGTCATGATACAATGATGAAATACTCATTTGACTGAACAAAAAGGATCAGTAGGGTGTTAAGTGTGTAAAAGTGTATAATATGGGTTTAGTGCCTATGTTCCTTGGTGTTTGGTAAGATTATTTGTGAAGGAGTCCAGACAGAACTATGGCACTTCCTTCAGCTATGTCATACATAGCAATGTACAATCATATATGCCCTGAGTCAGGGCCAACTGTAAATGACTGACAATGCCAACATCCCCTGTCACACAAGGCCATACATACATAGCCACCTCCCACTGTCAAAAGGCCCTATCATCATAGCAGGGGATAGCACATGTAGATTGGATATACAGGTACTCCCAAAGCTGAACACATGGCATCAAGTGTATTAGAATGTATCCCATATGTGTCATATGTGAACTGCAGAACAAACAGACCCTGCACCTGAAAAGTCTGATGAGCCTTACCCTCTCTACAGATATGAAACTGTTGAACTGGTTACAGCAACATATGGCACACACCACAAGTGTTGGTGCACAACGGACCATGGGAACTATAGTGTTATATGCCTATGACATCTAATCTGCAAGGCCATGGGGTCCTACATGATTGAAGTCATAAACAATATCCAATATCCCAGACACATGTCGTATCTACATAGTCAACACTCTGTGCATAGATATGTATTGTCATATTGGATTGGCAACTGGTCCAGAGATAGATCACACAAGCCAAGTATTGTGGTGTCCTGTTCAAGCTGTTAACACTTGCTGTCCCCCATGGTGAAGTCCTGGGATTGCATACAACAAAGTGCACACAGTACCAGGTAGACTCTGATGATGTCAGCATCTGACAAATGTAGCAGTGGAAATGAAAAATCCCAATAAAGCATATAGCGTGTTGTGTTAATGCGTACTTCACTAGTATCATAACATAGTTACGTAGGGGTTTGAATCCTGCACTTGCTGAGTGTGTGTGCTGGGGGTGGAATGTGTGTTTTGGAGTGATTTCCTTAGAGAAAAGTGCCCTTTTTGGTAAGTAGGAAAACGCCTGACAAGTGTTATATTCCCCTTTAGCAAGTCAGATAATGTCAGCATCCTACAAATATAGCAGTGGAAATGCAAAATCTCAATAAAGCATATATCGTGTCGTGTTAATGCGTACTTCACTAGTATCATAACATAATATGATAGGGGTTCAAATCCTGCAATTACTGAGTGTGAGTGTGTGGGGAATGTGTGTTTCTGTGTGATGTCCTAAGAGAGAAGTGCCCTTTTTGGTGAGTAGGAAAATGCCTGACAAGTGTTATATTCCCCTTTGGCAAGTCAGATGATGTCAGCATCCTACAAATATAGCAGTGGAAATGATAAATCTCAGTAAAGCATATAGCGTGTCGTGTTCAAGCATCCTTTGCTAGTGTTATAACATAGTTAGATAGGTGTTTGAATCCTGTAATTGCTCAGTGAGTGTGGGGGAATGTATGTGTCTGTGTGGTTTTCTGGAAAAGAAGTGCCCATTTTGGTGAGTAGGGGAAACGCCTGACAAGTGTTATATTCCCCTTTGGCAAGTCTGAAGATGTCAGCATCCTACAAATATAGCAGTGGAAATAAAAAATCCCAGTTAAGCATATAGCACGTCATGTTAATGCATACTTCACTAGTCTCATGACATAGTTAGGTAGGGGTTTGAATCCTGCAATTGTTGTGCGTGTGGGTGTGTCCGTGCGACTTCCCCTTGAGGAGAATGTCCTTTTTGGAGACTAGGGAAATACCTACAATGAGGTATATTGCTCTTTGCCAAGTGTGATGATGTCAGCATCCTACAAATATAGTGGTGGAACTGAAAATTCAAGTCAAGCATATAGCGCCTTGTGTTAATGCAGATGTCAGTAGTGTAATAACATAGCTAGGTAGGGGTTTTAATCCTGTAATTGCTGAGTGTGAGTTGTGCTTTGCTTTTACTACGGTATGACATATCAGGGAACAAACAGTATGTGCATTGCACACATAAGGTATCTGTGTGGCAAATACATATATGTACATGTGACTTCAAGTAGTACATAGGTGTGTAGCCTGCATACTACATGAATACATTTCTTACCTGTGACAGAATGTGAAGCTGCTTCTCAGATCATAGGTCACAGAGGTATGTATGTGACAAGGCCAGCCACTGTAGTGATCTGTGGCCATAGTCAACTGTGTCACACACACCCATGATGGTTTGTATAGACTACTGTGAGTGAGGGTACATGCCTGGAGTATATGTCAGACATGTTCATACACAACAAGGTCTGGCAATAATGGACAGTCATTATAGGTGCACAACAGACTTGTGGATATGCATACAGGCCCCTTATTGCTTATGTGATACACAAAGGGATTTCAGAATACCTTTGGATATGTGGATACCAAAGGACAGAAGACATAACACTTGGCTGTACGTACACATTGCTACCCAACATACATGTCGGAGGCTACCACCTATGTGGTACTGTCATAGGTTCATAGGTTCATAGGTAGGTACTAGGCTATCGGCCCTAGGGCCCATACAACCCTATCCAAAAATGTACCCTGGCTTTCACCACCCAAGAAATTTATTTTCCTGTGCCCGTCGAGCAGAGCCACAGAAGTGATTCCCGGGGTGAATTGACTACTTCCCATCCAATCATCAAGATATGTCTTGAAGAGTGCTAATGAGGTGCCCGGTTTTTCATAGGTAGTCTGTTCCAGAGTATGGGAAGTCTCTGGGAAAGGAATCTATCCCTCCAGCATGTTCTGTTTATTGTGGTGACAAGGTTTATGTCCCTAGAGTGTGTAGCTCGGAGGGATTGGGATTTCTTTAACTGGAGCATGTCCAACAGATCTGGGTTTGACATAGCTTTATATGTTAGGCAGAGCTTGGCCCTGAGTAGGCGATATGCGATGGAGTAAAGCTGTAGTTATTTGAGACGGTCTGTGTTGGGAATCTGTTAGAGGCCAGTAATCCTCTATGTGAGGTACTTCTGTGGTCTTTCCAGTTGTTGTAGATGTCTTCTGAGGTACATAACAAAAGGGCCATTGTACTCTGTAATGTGTCTAATGAGCGATGAGTAGAGTAGAACAATGACCTCTTTATTTCAGGGTGAGAATCCTTTTGTGATGAGATGACCCATGTAGATGGATTTCCTGACCGCTGTGGCGATGTGATTATCAAAGGGGACACTACGTCCACCTGTGTCCCAGGGTCTGTTAACACATTTTTGGCATTAAGTAGACTACCAGCTATGTGGTAGGTCTTGGGTACAGAGTTTTTACCAAAGGGGACGGCAATACACTGTTTGGCATTGAGCTTCAGGACATGGCTTTGACACCAGGTGTTTGTCTCAGGGAGGCCCTTTTGTAGTTTGTCCACATCGTTAGGAGTTGTGATTATGGCTCCTAGTTTACCGTCATCTGCAAACATTGTTAGCCAAAGACCTTCTGTGTTAGCCTGCACTTCAGAGAAGTAGATACCAAACAGGTGAGGACCCAGGACTGAACCCTATGGTACTCCACTCGTTAGTGGTCTGATGTCGGATTTGGAATGCGCTACATCCACAGTGTGGGTGCTGTCTGTGAGCCAGTTGGCAACCCATTTTGTGACATAGGGGTTTATACCTTGTTTAGTGACCTTACCTAGAATTCCAGAGTGGGGGATGGTGTTGAAAGCCTTGGCGAGATCTAGATAAGCTGTGTGAACCATGTTACCCTCATGTATGGCTTTGGTGACTGGTTCAAATACGTCAGTCAGGTGTAGGAGGCATGATCTGCCTTTTACAAATCCATACTGATTAGGGTCCAGAGTTTGGAGATTGCCAATGTCTTTTTGAGTTCCACGATGATATGTTCCATGGCCTTGCAGACCAGGCTCGTCAGGTTAATGGGCCGGTAGTTCCCGGGGTCCTTCGTGGCTCCACCTTTGTGGAGTGGGATAACCGTTGCACTGCGCCATTCTTTGTGTACAAAGTCTGAGGTGAGGCTATGATTGAACATGGTACTTAGGTAGGGTGCCAGTTCATTCTGAAGGCCGTGTAGAACACAGCCTGGGATATTGACAGGTCCCATGGATGCTGCGTTCTCGGCTTTGGAGAGTGTGTGTTTCACATGTGCAGCCGTGATTATAGTAACCTTGCATACATCCAGTATACAGATGTGCCCTCTAGGGGGTGAGAGGGGGATAAAGTTAGCACTGAACCTATCTGCTCGGATGTTGGGAATATCAGTTGGTTCTGTATATTTAGTGCCATTGTGCTGTAACTCAGAGCAGATCTGAGTGTTCCCATTTAGATTCATGACATAGCTATAAAATGCTTTGTGGTTGTCGTCAGAGTCAGTGGCAATTTAGTTTCCATAACTAGCTTTGGAGGATTTTATGAGGGATCTCAGCTTCATACTGAGGTTGACCAGGGAGTTCTACCAGTCATGGGTTCTACTCTTTTTTGCAACAGTTTCTTTCATCCATTGTAGAGTTTGTTTATGGCAGAGGACCACCAGATTGTCTACCCTTTTCTTGGAGGATAACATCTTGGTTCTGCTAGGCATAGCATGCTCCATGCACTCATGTAAGTGCTTATAAAGTGCATACATGTAGGAATCAGCAGTCACTAGTCTGGAGGTGTGGATATCCTTAATGAATATGAACACACCGTCGCCTTTAGTGCTTCGTTCAGGGTTATGTGGCCGAAAGGTGTGGTATGAATTGTGGCCTGGTAATGCAGGGGTGCTCTCAGGAGCTTTGAATCAGGTCCCTGTCACTGCACATATGACAATGTTATTGTAATCCTAAGGGGGACAGGTGCAGGCCATCTTTGGCTAAGTATTGTGGTCTGTTGATCATGTCGTCCCAGGCAGACAAATACTGAATCCCCTTAGAATTACACCAGAAGCACAGCCAATTGTTGAAGGCAATCATTTTGTCCTTGTACTGTGGTATCATTCTGGGTGATGGCAGGATGCTACTCAAGGTTAGGGTCATACCTGGCTGGGATACAATATTGGAGAGCTCCTCCATGTCTCTTTTCATGTAGTCCACGGAGGTATGTCTCAGGTAATTCAAACCAACATGGACAATGACAGTGTCATATCTGTACTTATTGTGGAGTGACCTGAGTGCATGTGTTATGTGGCGGATCCTGGCACCTGAAAGGCAGCTGACAGTAACTTTCTCCTTGTTTAGTCTAGTGAGTGGAACATCAGTGTGCCTGACTATAGAATCACCTATGACTAGACTGTTGGGTACGTTGTTATGCCTTATGGGCTGTGTTTGGGTGGCACACTAGTTAGTGGTCTATGTGTCATTTGGGTTGTGTTGGGGGTGGAGTTTGCTTGCGTTTATGCTTCAGATGTGTCTGATGCTTGGGCAGGTTTCTATTGAGAGGCTCAGCAAATGTAGGTGTGTGTTTTGTGTTTCTATGTGTGTGTTTTGGTGGTGTAGGTTTTGAGGGACTATGTGATGAGTGTGGTGTGGTGCAAATGTTTACCAATGTCTTTTTGAGTTCCACGATGATATGTTCCATGGCCTTGCAGACCAGGCTCGTCAGGTTAATGGGCCGGTAGTTCCCGGGGTCCTTCGTGGCTCCACCTTTGTGGAGTGGGATAACCGTTGCACTGCGCCATTCTTTGTGTACAAAGTCTGAGGTGAGGCTATGATTGAACATGGTACCTTAGGTAGGGTGCCAGTTCATTCTGAAGGCCGTAGAACACAGCCTGGGATATTGACAGGTCCCATGGATGCTGCGTTCTCGGCTTTGGAGAGTGTGTGTTTCACATGTGCAGCCGTGATTATAGTAACCTTGCATACATCCAGTATACAGATGTGCCCTCTAGGGGGTGAGAGGGGGATAAAGTTAGCACTGAACCTATCTGCTCGGATGTTGGGAATATCAGTTGGTTCTGTATATTTAGTGCCATTGTGCTGTAACTCAGAGCAGATCTGAGTGTTCCCATTTAGATTCATGACATAGCTATAAAATGCTTTGTGGTTGTCGTCAGAGTCAGTGGCAATTTAGTTTCCATAACTAGCTTTGGAGGATTTTATGAGGGATCTCAGCTTCATACTGAGGTTGACCAGGGAGTTCTACCAGTCATGGGTTCTACTCTTTTTTGCAACAGTTTCTTTCATCCATTGTAGAGTTTGTTTATGGCAGAGGACCACCAGATTGTCTACCCTTTTCTTGGAGGATAACATCTTGGTTCTGCTAGGCATAGCATGCTCCATGCACTCATGTAAGTGCTTATAAAGTGCATACATGTAGGAATCAGCAGTCACTAGTCTGGAGGTGTGGATATCCTTAATGAATATGAACACACGTCCTTTAGTGCTTGCTCAGGGTTATGTGGCCGAAGGTGTGGTATGAATTGTGGCCTGGTAATGCAGGGGTGCTCTCAGGAGCTTTGAATCAGGTCCCTGTCACTGCACATATGACAATGTTATTGTAATCCTAAGGGGGACAGGTGCAGGCCATCTTTGGCTAAGTATTGTGGTCTGTTGATCATGTCGTCCCAGGCAGACAAATACTGAATCCCCTTAGAATTACACCAGAAGCACAGCCAATTGTTGAAGGCAATCATTTTGTCCTTGTACTGTGGTATCATTCTGGGTGATGGCAGGATGCTACTCAAGGTTAGGGTCATACCTGGCTGGGATACAATATTGGAGAGCTCCTCCATGTCTCTTTTCATGTAGTCCACGGAGGTATGTCTCAGGTAATTCAAACCAACATGGACAATGACAGTGTCATATCTGTACTTATTGTGGAGTGACCTGAGTGCATGTGTTATGTGGCGGATCCTGGCACCTGAAAGGCAGCTGACAGTAACTTTCTCCTTGTTTAGTCTAGTGAGTGGAACATCAGTGTGCCTGACTATAGAATCACCTATGACTAGACTGTTGGGTACGTTGTTATGCCTTATGGGCTGTGTTTGGGTGGCACACTAGTTAGTGGTCTATGTGTCATTTGGGTTGTGTTGGGGGTGGAGTTTGCTTGCGTTTATGCTTCAGATGTGTCTGATGCTTGGGCAGGTTTCTATTGAGAGGCTCAGCAAATGTAGGTGTGTGTTTTGTGTTTCTATGTGTGTGTTTTGGTGGTGTAGGTTTTGAGGGACTATGTGATGAGTGTGGTGTGGTGCAAATGTTTACCATCACCTCTTGACTGTCTATTCCAGTCATGGGTGAAGAGACCATTGCTTCCAGTCTGGCTATATCAGTGCATCTCTCACAGGTTGGAGTGTTGGGTGGTAGGAGGAAAGGGTTGTCTGTGTACATGAGGCAATTGCTGCATTGCCCCAAAATGCCCAGATTCTGTCAGGATACTATGTATAGTAAATGTGGATGACAATGTTATAGTAGGCTTACAGCTCTGCAGCATGTGTTGGACAACAGGCATCTGTCTGTATGATACCGTTGTGTAGGATATGTGTCCCATCTGGAGAATGCATTGTAGGCCACTACATGCATTTCCAGATGTGGATGGACATATCCCTAGTGTGTTTCCATGCACCTAAGGGGCTATATGCCAAACTTGTGTGGGCCCAGGAATGGGTGGCGGTCAATACCACTGGTTACTGTTATAGTATAGTACCGGAAGGATGCAACTGTCATTGAGTTCACTACATCTGTGTGTCACTTGTCTGTACATCATCTGATAATTGTTTATAGTCAGGCTGACGAGGTTGTGTATGCTACCAGAATGCTAAACAGTGACAGTTAGTAACAGTATCACCCACAGAAGAGTACCAAACCATATCACACACACATGTGTACCCATGTTAGAACATATCTGTAGTAGTATGCATACTGGCCACCAAGAGATACTCAGAGATGCTAACACTGTGTAATACAGGGTATGTCACACATCCTATGTGTCCAGTATGCACGTACATGCAGACAGTGCACCCCCACCATGTTCACAGATGTACACCTGCAAATCTGTACTGCATGCATCACACACGTACTGTCCACTCAGTAACACATGCTGCCAACACTACACACTGCATCCATGTGGCACAAAGGCAAACAAGACATACTCAGACATAACACAAGTGTACACAATACAACATTGACAATCATAGCTTCGATGCACCATGCCTGCTCAGATATACCTACAAGGATATCATTACACTTTCCTGTCGACAATCTGTTAACATTGCTACACTGCTACAAAGTCACCCTGTGCACCAGCACCGTGTTAGCCTGTTCCTGCATCAGTGTTAGAGATGACAGGAGGTGGCACAGGTCTCATCATATGCACAGGGTGTGTTGCCGGCTTGCCAGAGCCCGACAATGACCCATCCAATCAACATGTCTGTGTGTGTGTTTGTGTGGGACAACAGTACAGCATGGGCCAATGTTGATGTGATGTGTGCATGTCTGTGTGAGCCCTAGGTGTTGGTTTATGTTTGTGTGTCTGCATGCACACAGCTCCACCATATGGCTGCCATATACGGGAGGTTGTGGGACAGCCACAGGCTGTACAGATCATTGTCTCTGGGCACGGACACGGAACCTGTGCCTGGCAGGGGTGTACGGACAGTATTGTGTACCAAGCCTGACTGGGTACTATCATCAGAGGCAGAGGTATGTCGACTGGAGCTATGTCCCTGCTGGGACTGCCTAGAGCCATGTGCACGTGGTCTACTAGGACGGTCGATAGACAGGCCAGCCCCAGCACTATGGGAGTGGCTGTGATCTGTGTGTCGTCCGCGATGACTGCCAGCTGCTGATGTTGCTGGCATACGTCCACGTCGACGTCTCAGCTGTCCCACATGGTCCTGGCTCATGGAAAACATATTTTGGAGGGCATCTAATGTCTCCCCCCAGTGTTTATCAATGACCTTGGTGTAATTACGTATGGCACCGGCAAGGTCACAGATACTGTCATTGATAGTGGTGTTATGGGCCCTCTGCACCCTTAGTCCCTGTCTGGTGTACTGCTCCATACGTGCCTGTGCCTGCATTACAGACCGGAACATAGCTGAGGTTGTAAGACCTGTGGGGGCACATCTGCCAGGTGCAATACGACCAGCGGTGCTCCCACGAGAACCCCTGGACATCTGCCTATGTGGTACCATTCCACGGATCTGAGTATGGCTGCTATGAGGGGATGCATGTGCCATGGATACCACGCTCTCCTGGTCAATGCCAACTGTATGTTGTCCCTCGGCTACGGCCATTGGAGATGAGGGATATATTGGCAGTATGAGTGTGTGCATAGATGGGGTTGAAAGCTGTGTACTGTCGATTGGTGGACCAACAACAGACCCTGTCAAACCTGCATGTGCCACAATACATGTCTCATCATCTCCACTAATTGTGGCAGTGACTTCAGGTTCCCTGCTGCATTCAGCCAACCCAACCTCTGCACCTGTGAGAGTAAGACAGGAAAAACACTTTACAATCTGTACATGATGTTATCAAACATGCACACATGAACACATGCACACATGAACATATGAACACAGGAACACATGCACGCATGCACACATGAACACATGCAAACATGAACACATGAACACATGCACACATGCACACATAAACACATGCACACATGAACACATGCACACATGCACTCATGCACACATGAACACATGCACACAGGAACACATGCACACATGCACACATGAACACATGCACACATGCACACATGCACATAGGAACACATGCACACTCCTCACTACAGCAGATACACACACACAACAGCAATCCAAAACATACTCAATAGTGGTTGAAGGTGGGTGACAGTATCACAAGGCAAACAGTCATGTCACATGTGTCAGCATGCAGAATAAGTGTTGATCAAGTCCATGCAGTGTGAGTATAGACAGCCATAGTTAATGACAGTGTACAAGGCTGTGGTGCATGTGTGTACATGTTCAGTGATTGCCTACACCCTGGAACACAATGTGTACAAGGACACAACATTTCTGTGCAAGTATTATAAGCTCTGCAATGTCCTGTGCACCATCACTCACAGGTATACATACCGTGGCTGCATGTGTTATCTGTGTGTCACATGGATTTCCATGTCTGATTGCAGTGTCTGTGTCTGTAGCAGATAATTGTGGACACAGGTGTAGCACATGCATGCTATGTACACACACGGGATGAGTGGTGCATGTATACGTGATTTAATACCAATCCTGGACATAGCCATTGTACAGTGGTTATGGTGAGTGTGGGTCATATTCCATATCTGCCAGTGCCAGCCATGACACTGCAGGGTACATGACTGCAACATTAAACATCCCACATACCCAATGTGTGTCATGTGACCTATATACCCAATAGCATTCCAGGCAAATATGTGTCACTTTGTACAGAATGTGACTGCTATGGATATTGTGTATAGTTGCATATGTTTGCACACACACAACATGCTATGCATAATGTGCACAGGTGCATATGTGTGCACACACACAACATGGAGGTGCAAAGCAATGACAGCTATGTGTAGTACTGTGGTCACTGTAACTGTATGGGGTGTAGTACCATTAGCCATCATTATCATGCATCATGTGGTCACTCAAGGCCACTAAAGTGTGCTAGACCACCACCTAGCATGCTGTACCTGAACCGCAGTGCCGTGGCTAAGTTCACAATTACACAGCCATGTTGCACAAGGGTGTGTGAGGTGCCCAATAGGGAGCATTGCCTAACATGACTGTGTTATGTGTTGAAAAGTGTTGCTCATCCCCATGCTAGGCCCCTACCCCTCAGGTATACTATGTGTGGTGTGTGGATGACATGTGGGATACTGAAGTGTGACCTGGCAGCGGGTGTCTGGTTACACTAACTGTCGCATGTGGAGGTGTACTGTGTATGGCAAATGTGTTATGTTGTGTACATTTGTGTCAACTATGCCTATCCAATGTGCAGTACAGTGTTGCCACATTTGTGTCTGATGCTCTGTGCATTGCATGTGATTGAGGCAGCTACTGACTTTACTGAGATGTTTAATGTCTCACAGCAAACATGCACAGCATGCATTATGAGTAGGTGTGTTATGTGTACATGGCCTACACCTCACCTATGACATGCACATTTCAATACCAATTTTAAAGTGTTAACACACGCACCAGCATGTATAATCTGCCCTGCTGTCACACCAGAGGGACCTACAAGAATATGACACAGTTTGTCAGTGGCCACAACTGTGGCATTGCTACTGTGAGTGTGCTAAACTACAGTAGAACAACAGGCATGGGTGTACAGATACTATTCAAAATATCAGTATTGCACACAATAGGCAGCACAACTGCTAAACACAGTACACATCTCACATACGCATAATCTAACAATACAGGTAACAGTAGTATACAGCTAGGGCATGTTACCTGCACGCTCCATGTCACCATGCTGGGAGGCTCCGGCCTCCATGATGACACATGTGTGATGTTGTTGCTGCTGTAGGCCAGGAACCACCACACTTAGGAGCAGTTCCTCTACTCTGGTGAGGGGGGATGTATAACCACCCCACCACCTGTGGCAAGCTGTTGTCTATGGATATCAGACGCACGCTGCCGGACATGTCTAATTAAATCACTGCAGTGATGGCGTACCTGCTCATATGTCTGGTTATGTATGCCTATGTCATTTACCCGACTAACAAGATCTTGCCACAGTGCAGTACGCTCATGCTGGTGCTGGCTGGCCCTGGAAAACAGCAGGGTATAGTGTTGAACCAGGCTGTGGTGGATTTCCTGTTCCTCTGTGGCTGTGTAGGAGGGATTCCTTTGATGAGCCATAAGCCTGGAAGACAAGTAAACGATATGTGTGAGCAAGTCGTGTGGCACACTTAACATTATACAGTACAGATATCAGTTTACTGCCACATATAGCATCTGTTCATCTGTCAGAGAATACACACATTCAATACCACATATCAGTGCTCATCCCACAACTGGCTGACAGTGCCTGCCACACTCCATATAACAAACCAGTATACACCGCTACTCGGCACACTGTTTGAGATCCATTGCACACCCTCTCCACGGGGTACATATCAAGCTAATGCATGAAGAAATATGTCATCCATTGCAATGAATGTGAAGTACAGTTACAGTATTACCAGTAACCCACCCTAGTCGTTGATGCCATACCCCTACCTAACATATGTGCACAGTTGTTAATATAGCTGACATACTGCTGTAACAGAGTATACATCTTGCTAGGTACACACGCAAACCCTGCAACACACATGTGAATGCGACATGGTACAGGCATCATTACACACACATCAGACATTCATACAACACACACATGTATGCTGATACAGATGAGCATTTCCTGTGTACCTTACAGTACTGTGTGCCCCTACTTACAGATACCTATGCCTGAGGTACGTAATCTGTGCAGACTACAGGAAACACACAAGACAGTGTTACCAGGGAATGTGAACATACACCATACTGTGCTGTTTAGGCCTACAGCTTCAGGTAGTACAACAGTTCAAATGTCAGCTGGATTTACGAGCAGTACCACTTACTGAGCATACATGTATTGCTTCAGCCTACGATGGGACACCACAGTCGTACACAAGGAACTATGTCACAACATATGCCATTCTACTATGTCTGCATCCCAATAACTGACACATCTTTCTCTGGCCTCACACCTAGGACACAAATGACCATGACAGAAGCAACCTCACACTAAGCTATAACACCATTACAGACCTTGCACACATTCACTGTCACACTCATTCCAACTCACATAGCAGGTATTGCACTGAGTGCATGTGTGTGTGCATTGTGTCATAGGTAGGTAATACGCTATTGGCCCTAGGGCCTACAGCAGCCTAGCCATATGCTACCCTGGCCTTTGACACACATGTAATTTGATTTCACTTGCTCCTGTCAACCGGATACACAGAGGTGATTCCCAGGACATGTTACCTATCCCCCAGACAATCATCCGGGGTATGTATGACATCTGCTACTGAGGAACCTTGTTAGTTAATGCTGGGTGGTTTACTCCAGAGTATGGCATATTTGCCAATAGGAGCCTATCCCTCCAGCATGTGCTGTTTAGTGAGGTGGCGGGGATTAGGGACCTAGGCTGTGTAGCCCAGTGGAATTGTGAGGTGTTGACATGGTGGTTGTCTGACTGCCATGGGTGTGACATACCTCAGTATGTTCGGCAGAGGTAACCTCTGGGTGGCCGGTATGCAACGCACTGTAGCTGTGGTTATGTGAGTCAGTCTGCATAGGGTATGTGTTTGAGGGCAGTATTACTCTTTGTGAGGTATGCCTGTGGCCTTTCTACTTGCTGTAGTTGTCATGTGAGGTACATACCACATGGGGCATTGTGATGAGTACAGGGGAACACTGACCTATAATTCCATACATGACACAACGTTTGTGATGACACGTACCACGTAGACAGATTACATGGCTAGTGTGGCACTGTGAATATCAAAGGGGAGGCTACTGTCCACCTGTGTCCCATGTTCCTTTCTGACACCTTCAGTGTTAGGCAGGCAACCACCTATCTGGTAGTTAATGGGTAAAGTGTTTTGGAATGGGGTATGGCACTGCAGTATCAACACTGGTGTTCAGTCCATGCCTTGGTCACCAGGCACCTGTTGCAATACGTCTGACCCCGTGTCTCCCTCTCTCACTATATATGTATATATATATATATATATATATATATATATATATACATATACATATCTATATATATATATATATATATATATATATATATATATATATATATATAAATATATATATATATATATATATATATATATATATACACATACCTATATGTATCCATATATATCCATATATATCTATATATATCTATATATCTGTATATATATATATATATATATATATGTATATATCTATATATCTATATATATATCTATATCTACATATGTATATATCTATATATATATATCTATCTCTCTCTCTCTCTATATATATATATATATATATATATATATATATATATATATATATGTATATATATATATATATATATATATATATATATATATATATATATATATATATATATACACACACACACTTGTAAACATCCATTGCTGTACATATGCATGCACATATAGGCACGTATACTGCCCACCTTTCCTGGTGGGAATATCAATTATGAAACAGTTGTGAGACATAGAATTATGTAATAATATTGCACAGTGTTGTGCAGAATGCATTTCACTGTCCTCAGGCCATATATCTGTAGCAGGCCTCACTGGCTGTAACTCAGTCCCACAGCATTTTACCACCACATGACATATACCTGCACTGCTTGCTGTTTTCAATGCCACACACTACAACCTACATAGATATGTGCACATAGCAACCTTCAACTACAAATATATATCCAGCCTTCACTAACAGTTGCAGTATGTCCCTTTCCCTATGCACATCTGCATATACATATAGATACGGACTGCTACCACATATGGAGGGTTCACAGTATGTAGAATACCCTTCAGACACATCATTCGAATGCCAGCAAATACATATCTGTTACATACCTTACCTTTGTATTTCTCACCTCTGTTTGTTGTACCTGTTGACGTGGTTTTTTTTTTTTTGGTGTCTCCAACTGCCTCTGTTTGTTTGTCTGTCTGTCTGTCTGTCTGTCTCTCTCACTCTCTCTCTCTCCAGTTGCTGCAATGATATTATTGCATGTGTGGACAGCAAATACAGGCTGCTTTTGTAGGTATCTGCACATGTGCATTTGATGGCGTCTGCACCAATTGTTGCCCACCATTTAGTAATTGCATGCAGCCTGCTGTGTGGTAATTGCATTTCTCACTGTGATTTCAGGACACTGCTATAAAATTATAGGTTAGGTAGGCATAGGCCTTTCAGTTTTGCAAGGTGGGGACCATGCTTGTTTGCTGTGGACACTGTTCTGTCAGTCAGAAGGTTGGTATATGTGTCATATCTGAAGCTGGGTTGTAGCCAGTGAAATGCATGTTGTACTGAAATCTGACTGTTGCTTCTTCCAGTACACTCTTCTTAGTGTGTAAGTTTACTCCCACCTCCTAATGCTAACACTGGATACATGGGAGTATGTACTTTCATTTGGAATTAGGGAATTAACTGACATACAACAGTAGTTATTGCAATGTATTCCTATGGCTTTCCTATTTTCCCTTTACATTCACTCCTTGTAATGCATGTTATATTTCTTTATTGCAATGTATTCCTATGGCTTTCCTATTTTCCCCTTACATTCACTCCTTGTAATGCATGTTATATTTCGTTATTGCAATGTATTCCTATGGCTTTCCTATTTTCCCTTTACATTCACTCCTTGTAATGCATGTTATATTTCATTATTGCAATGTATTCCTATGGCTTTCCTATTTTCCCTTTACATTCACTCCTTGTAATGCATGTTATATTTCTTTATTGCAATGCATTCCTATGGCTTTCCTATTTTCCCTTTACATTCACTCCTTGTAATGCATGTTATATTTCTTTATTGCAATGTATTCCTATGGCTTTCCTGTTTTCCCTTTACATTCACTCCTTGTAATGCATGTTATATTTCGTTATTGCAATGTATTCCTATGGCTTTCCTGTTTTCCCTTTACATTCACTCCTTGTAATGCATGTTATATTTCATTATTGCAATGTATTTCTATGGCTTTCCTATTTTCCCTTTACATTCACTCCTTGTAATGCATGTTATATTTCTTTATTGCAATGTATTCCTATGGCTTTCCTATTTTCCTTTACATTCACTCCTTGTAATGCATGTTATATTTCTTTATTGCAATGTATTCCTATGGCTTTCCTATTTTCCATTTACATTCACTCCTTGTAATGCATGTTATATTTCTTTATTGCAATGTATTCCTATGGCTTTCCTATTTTCCCTTTACATTCACTCCTTGTAATGCATGTTATATTTCTTTATTGCAATGTATTCCATTGTTTTCCTATTTTCCCTTTACATTCACTCCTTGTAATGCATGTTATATTTCTTTATTGCAATGTATTCCTATGGATTTCCTATTTTCCCTTTACATTCACTCCTTGTAATGCATGTTATATTTCTTTATTGCAATGTATTCCTATGGCTTTCCTGTTTTCCCTTTACATTCACTCCTTGTAACGCATGCTATATTTATTTCAGCACCAGGTTATTGTTTATCTGCTGTGGCTTAGTGGTACATCATGCAGACTTGTGAGCCCAAGGTGTGGGGTTTGAGACTGATAAGGGTGTTTTATTTTGCTGCTGAGCAGTACAAGGGCCTTGTCATACAGAGTGACTAAGGCACTTTTAAGCAGTTGTAAGCGGGTTTCCATGGGTTTGCGCAACGCTTAGCAATACTTAGCTAAGTGCACACATGCGCACACTCGCACACCCCTGCTTACTACTGCTTAAAAGTGCTTACTCCCGCTAACCCCGCACTAATTTCTTTGAAAGAAAAGAAAATGGGGAGATAGTAAAGTGGTGAAAAAGGGGGCACAAAGAGGGAAAGACAGTAGGGAAACCAGCTGGGATGTGCAGGAAGGGTGTAGGGAAGGCCCATAGCTGCCCATTTCTTTACCAGCAACAGCTGTGCATATGTTCAAAATTTGGTGTGAAATTTGCAACCTTCCACCCCTGAGAGAAGGGTGAGGACAACAGAGTATGTTGTAGTACCAATTATAATTATCAGTTTACATGTTCGGTGGACATGTGTGCGAAATGGGCAGCTATGTATGGGGTGTAATTTTTTTGTGGGAACAGATTGCCCTTTTTTTTATTTTTTTTTTCAGGTATGAGTGGAATGTGAGGTAGGGGATGTAGGTATATTTGGAGAGGTAGGTTGGGGAGGTAAACAGACAAGACAAACAAGACACATACAGGGGCGGTATTTGACCCATGGGGTGGGTGTACACAATTGATGGGGATGGTTGTTTGGAAATCGCAAGCCCATGAGCCCACAGATGGTAACAGTGGAACTGAAATCCCCACCCATGGGCAGTCACCACTGCACCTTCACAGCCCCGAGGGTGGCTGTGCTGGGGGCTGAGTAGGATGAGCAGGCTCACCCGAGAGACGCGCCACTCTTGCCTCGAGCTGGCATAGGGGATCAGCGACTGAACGCTGCATCTCCCTACGCACCACAGCCTGGACCCTTCGAAGGGTGACAGGTGGCCCTTCTCTGCTCACGCTTGCACAGGGGGGACGAGCCCCATCCTCTGCAGCTCTTCCACCCGAAGGTGGCACAGGACCAATGGAGGAGGGGAGCGCGGGCTGGGCACTGGAGCTGCTGGTGCCAGGTGCACTCGCCAGCTGAGGAGGGACAGGTGGGTCCGCTGGAACCGGCCTTCCCGTAGGTTCTGTGATTAGGTGTGTTTAATTACAACATAAACAACAGCATTCCAGATTAGTTGTAACAGCATGCAGTAATATTCCCATTAATCCAATGCACCAATGTTCCAACAGTTGAACAGCAAGCATAACACATGCTTTTATTGAATGACAGTGGATATTCTAACAGCATGCAGGGATGTTTGGTAGCAACAGGCCACCATGAACGTAGTGTTTGAACAGGGCACATGCATCAACATGAATGCAAATATTTATAAAACAATAGGACATATGTCCCAAAAAATATTTAAGATTACACATACCCATTGAGGTGTGGAATTGCATGGTTTATGCACAAACAGTAGGGTGTAGAAAAGAACCTCAGTTAACATGTTATAATTACTTTTACTCTACACTACATTCCTAGTGACTGCAACTGTATATTCCCTACATGTATTATTACACTTGCCACCATGCATTAGGTTGTGTAATGGGTTTGGCTAGTTCAATATATACTTGACCTATATCTGACATACTAACTGTCCAAGATTTTGATGTTACTGCTACATATTTCATGATTGCTTTTATATTTCTTTATCTACATTGGATGTTTTCACATGACATTTTCACTTCAATTTGTACAGAACCCTACACTTATGGAAGCACCCTCACATTTCTGGGGAACATATTAGCATGCTACTCGTGTACAAGATTTACTTATGCATGCCAGCCAGTAACTGACTGTTGAGGACTGTATATATGCTTCACAGCTACTAGCACTTCCAACACCCACTTTAGATGGGACTGCAGAACTCTGGGTTGCCAGCACTTTTTAAAACAGTACTATTTGTATAATGCAAGGGTACAACAACAATTCAAACTAAGTGACACATACACACTCTGGGTTTTAAACCTTTATTACTGACATTACACACTTTTCCACAGACTCACACCTTTATTTGTTGTAACAGTGCATATGGAAGACGTATTCAGGACAGATTAGACCTTTATTAATGGGTTAGAACACACTTTTTCAGGCTCAGTCACTTATGTTATATGACAGTACCTGCAGAGATTTTATTCCAGACATATGTTACCTTTCTTAATGGGTTACTACGCTCTTTTTCTAGCTCTATGAATTGTTGTATAACAGTACATGCAGAGGACTTATTCAGGCCATTTTATGGCTGTATTATTGTACTACAACACTTTATTTCATGCTCTCTCCCCTATTTTATATAACAAAACATGCAAAAGAATCACTAACCTGCCTGGTGGTGCAGCCTTTGCAGCCTATCAGCATAGGCTTGCTGATTCACAGCACGGTCACCTGCAGCTGTAAGGTAAATGAAGGGATATTGAGACATACCTTTCCGTTATACCAATTCAGTTATCAATTCTTACATACTGCATTCCATGGCTACATACTGTGGGGCATCCTGCATCCCACGGGCCTCCTGGATCCATTGGTTCAAGCGGTCCTCCTTCCGTCTCTTCAGGTCTGCATGGTGGTGACAGACCTGCTCATTGGTGCGAGGAACGCCTGTGACACTGGTGAGGTCATGAGCTAACCGGTTCCAAGCCTCAGCCTTGTATTCCATCCCTTGGAACTGGCCCTGCAGGAGTCTGGACTCATAACGGTGGACAAGGAGCCAAACCATGTATTTCGACTCCTCGATGCCCCAACGCTGCACTCGGAAGCATGAACCCTCTCCTGCACCTGCTATTCTGACTGCAAATGTGAGCTACAATCAGTCATGGCGCGTATTCCCGCCTATGGGGGCTTAAATATGCCGCATTTCCCGCACTTTTTTCTGATTGGCCATTTTTGAAAATTCTAAGCTGACTGCAGACCTGCTTAGTAATGGTTAATCTACAATTTCTAAGTATATGTATGGTAATAATGGTTGTTTCTTCTAAGCTGTCATGGCTTTGTGGTTTTGTACTTTGATTATGATGCACAGGCTCCTGGGTTTGAACCTTGTCATTCTTTTATTTTATTACTGTTTAGACAGGCTAGGGGGTGTGGCTGCGTTTAAGCAACTTAGCTCTACATTGCTCCCCAGTGCCCTACAGTGCCCTGGTTGACACGGCGCGCACGTCCGCACAAACACATTGCACTGGGTAAAGCGCTTTTAAACTATGGGCACCTCTGTTTAGCTGGGTAAAGCGCTATTAAACTATGGGCACCTCTGTTTAGCTGGGTAAAGCGCTATTAAACTATGGTCACCTCTGTTTAGCTGGGTAAAGCGCTATTAAACTATGGGCACCTCTGTTTAGCTGGGTAAAGCGCTATTAAACTATGGTCACCTCTGTTTAGCTGGGTAAAGTGCTGCTTAACAGCAGGCTATTATATATTTGGATCCTTTAAAAATATATATTTTGTTCACTGATACATTGGCCATTTCACTGCTTTTAATAATATTTTAATCATATATGTCTGGTATTATTTCAAATACTGATTTAAAACATAAATAAGAAGGGGAGTGGTGGAACTCGAACCGTGAATGCCTCCTCTTTGTGCATATGCTCTACCATTGCGCTATCGCTATTTGGCTTAATTTGCATAAGTAGTTCTTATATGCTCTTCAATGTCACAATTGCTAACTGTGGTTAAGCAATGGGCACACCCGTGCAAACAAGCGCAAATACGGGCAACTATATCGTGGATTTAAAAAAAATAAAATTAATATTTTACGTTTTATAACTGTGATGGGGGTTTACAGCGTCAGGGAGTGCGGTGTTGGGTGCAAGTACATTTGAGCTAACTCGCTCTTGTCTGTTGACATTATGCTTTTTAAAACCTTGCAGGGGTGTGGACTTTTAGACTGCTCGGCAGTTGGATATGCCCCCTGCTTTCCTACTCAGTTCGTGTAAGAGTTACGGATGAGTCAGCATGCCCTCATGAATATTCATGGCATGCTGACATCATACCATTCAACTGCAGCCTCCGAGTAAGACATATTAAGTCATACACGGAGGTTTCGTGAATCCTGGGGATGGTGTTTTACAACATACTTGTGGTACAGTCTGTTCTACATAGGGTGCAGGGAGGAGTTTACTCCTGTGAAAGTTATTAATTTTCTATGCACTTTGGAGGTGTCGCATCTTGTGTGGATCATCTCCTTTTACAAGCTGGAGGATTTTGTGTGTGTGCATGTGTTTGTGCATGTTTGCGTGTTTGTATAGTTTTGTTTGTGTTTGTACACAAACCACATAAAAGGGTTACAGGGTTACTTGCCCTGAAATATTCAGCTATTGTGGTTTTGTAAATAAATGTTTAATGTAACTTTATGTACCTTAATGTAACCTTATGTACAAGACATATATTTTATGCTGTTTCAATGACATGTTGGGATGTGGAGTCTCCCCAGAGGAAGTAGTCTTTATTTCGTTAGTGAAAGAAAATACAATTTTAGCCATTTAGATCTTTGAATAGTCCACTTACCAAGACTCAGCTCATAAACATGAAGTTCCTTTCCCCCTCATTATTGTGATATTAAATGTAAGTTATACAACTAACTAAGAGGCTGTGGCAGGAAACCTCACGACATTTACGTTTTGCCAAATTAGGCTACACAATATGCATTATTTTGTTCACTTATGGTGGGCTTCACTCTGTTAAGCTCTGCTCATTTGCATGTGTTACAAGTTAAAATGAATCAAAGTGAATTTAGTTTTTTCTCCATTTTTCTCCCTGAGTTTCTGGACATTTCTAGGAGGGCTGTATTTATTTTTCACTTGAGATGTTAAATGATATCTATCACAATGTACACAGAATGCCAACATACTCTTGATAAGAAGAGCAGTCAGAAGTGTCATGCTTCATAATTCCACACCTCCTCATACCTTCTTCCTTCAAGGAAGTCATACAATGAATAACACAATTAGCAGACTGATATTTATAGGATTCATTGTAGTGGAATATTCAACTGGTCTGGATTGTAGCAAATAGGTAGCCACCATCCTCTAAGGATTGTGCCACTGGAAAACTGAGGATGGTTTCTTGGATGAAGAATGTTCTTTCACTGGGTAGTAAACAGTGTAGAAGATGTATCCTAGGCAGTATAGCCAGCTATATATCAATATGTCTCGTCTCTCTGTCTTTCTCTATAGATAGATAGATAGATAGAGAAATAGATACATAGACAGATAGACAGGTATATATTATATATATATATATATATATATATATATATATATATATATATATATATATATAGATGTAGATATGATATCTCTTTTTTTAATATCACCATTAGGGTCTACTTCTAAATTTCAAAGTTTTAAAAGTTCAAATTTCTTATGGTCAAGACCATAAGATGGAAGTTTTGAATCTTTGAACCATTTAAATGCAGATCACTGTACAGTGCAGAACAGTATATTTACTATTTTTCTCATTGTAGTGTAATCTTGGAGTTGGTATATTTAATTAGCAGGGAGTGTGGGGGTGCAGGAGGGGGCTTGCCCCCCTGCAAAAACGCAAAAAATATATATTTATTTATTTATTTTTTTTTTTATTTACATTTCATAGTTTCAAATCTTTGATCTTATGGTCTCAACCATAAGAAATTCAAAGTTTTGAAACTTTGAAATTTAGAAGTAGGGCCCGCCAGTAACAGTCTGTAAGCTATTACTAATAATTGCCATTAGAATTCAGGAAGGAATATCAGTCAAATATCTTTGGAATAATTTTCCCTAAAACAAACAACTGCATAGAGCTTCCAAACATAACCAGAGCTGGATGTTATATTGTTCATCATACTCTCTAACATAAAGCAACAAACCCATGTTTGCTCAAAATCTATGGTGTGAATATATGAAACACATTTCAAAAAGAAATCAGGAACAAAACACTAAAGTGTTTTTGTTTAAATATAACAATGAGCTTTTGAGCCCCTCTGGCCCTTTGTTAAGTTAGACAACAAATGTGTAGGAGCTTCTGTGGCTTTCCAAATTACTCCATGTTTTTGGGGTGATTAGAATTATGTGTGGGATCAATGCTTAAACCATTCACTAGGGGGTATCATGATGTGTTTAGTCTATACACCAAGATTAGTAGTAGGAATTCTGTGCTTTGTTCAACCTGATTGACTCATGTTAGCTAGTGCTTCCTACACCCACACATCTCCTTTTACTGAGTCATTGAAACATGTAGGGTTTTCCATGATTTGGTCCACATTTTCTCCCATGGGGAAGAAGCAGCAAATATTACCAAAGGTATCTTAAATCACTCAGTATTTCATCTTGCTCTAGGCATGTAGTATTTAGACTATGACTGCTTGTGTTGTGGGCCGAATCCATACTGTCTGGGAGATCCAGGTTAGTGGAAAAATCATTACTGTGATTTGACAAGTAAAGGTAATTTATGAACATCTTCTCAAGTAGATGAGACTTGCTGTTCTAATAAAAGGTAAATGATAGGTAAAGCTCTGTGGCTGTGACCCAAATTCCAGAATATTTATGGCTTGTGATATTAGTAATTTCTTAGATTGTATTTATTTAAAATTTCATATAAAGAACCATAAACTATAATAGTCCAAAATGACAGTATTAACAAAACTAAAACATCCTTGTTAGACAAAACGTCTAAAAGAAAAAGATATCTACATTGTTCAACACTATATTCATGAATCCATTTCCGTTCTGTTTAATATGCAATTTGATTTACCCTGGCAATGAAAAGCTAAGGAGTGCAAAACATTTCCCTGTTCTTCTGTTATATTTATATGCATGACAACATTCCTAATTTTAAGTAGAAACGGCCTTCTAATTTTTACTTCAGATACTTCCCTGGGATGGGGAGTTCCATGCCATTGCAGTTAATGTGTTTGTTTTAGTCAATCAATAAAACACAGCCAACTCTTATCAATCTCAGTTTGTGTGTGCTGTACCCCTAGTTATGCTGAGTACCCACTTGTTCTAATACCTTTACAGTGTTATTTTATATGTCTCTTCTCTCATCTTTATCAAATACTTTTAGTACTTTTTTCATCATTTTGCATTTATAGGTTTCTGGCTATAGACACCTCCAGCATTTATTCCCCTTTCCAACCATCTTCACACAGGGTTAATGGTGTAAGGCATCATCCATATATTATCCTCAACATTTTTGAAACAGTGGTGCAGTAGTTGCATTGTCACCTCACAGCAAGAGGTTCTCAGGTTCAATTCTCAGCTGGGGTACCTTCTATTCAGAGTCTGCATGTCCTCTCTGCATCTGTGTGGGTTTCCTCTGGGTGCTCTGGTTTCTTCCCACATTACAAAGACATACATTTGGAGCATTTCTCCCTGGGCCTCTGCTGATAATTGGCTTTGTTCCAAGTCGGACTTTCCTGGTAAACAAATGTTAAATAAATAAATCTGTTTTGACCAGTTATTAGCTTGTGACTGTACCTACTCCTTGCTGTACATATTCAGTTATATTTTTTATATTTATTACCCATAGAACATCAGCGTCTGTACCTTCAGTGCTCTTTTTCTCAGATATCTCTAAATACTGTGCTTGCCCTTCACTTCCTGATAACTGAGCATTTTTTCCACGATAAAACCTTAGTTCATTTTCCCATTTTATCCATTTAGTTTTTGATCCCATTCTTAATTGTTTAATTTACTCAAAGGAAAAACAAACAAACAAAAAGAAAAACTTATGGTATTACTACCTGTAATATAACTGGCTCGTTCTGGAATAGACAGATAATGAGTACAATTATTTTGGCTCTGAATATCTGACAGAGAGTTATAGTAACCAGTAATGTAAACAAGTTGAGAAATAAGGTACTAAGAGTTCTGCTAAATAGGTTACTTTGGCCTTATATCATTGGTGGTGTTTTAACATCCTGTCTGAAGTATAAATGTTTTCTTTTTGGCTGACATCAGCTGGCATCAACTGCTTTTGTGGATTTTTTGTAGAAAAATAACCAATGAACACTGCCATTGACAAAGTACCTCTACCTATTAGAAGTAGGGATATTTATGGATCCACTATGTAAAGCCCAGGCTGGGTCCTCTTTTAAAATTAGTACAGTGATTCCACGGTGGTTGAGATACTATCACATGCATAAAATTATAACTAGGTACTCTGGCCAATCTGGGCATGTCCTACTCCAGAGATGGTTACCCAAGGCACTCAAACAGATACCATCACATTGGAGTGTCTCTTTTTCACATCATTAATGTCAAGAAGAAAGAAAAAACAAGTATGAATGTTGATCAGGCCATCTTATAGTGTCTCCTAGTTTGATGTGAGGTTCATGTGCAGGTGGAGAAACCTACGTTTGGCAGGCAGTTTGTTTAAGAGCCTACTAATGGAGGAAAGAGTTTCCCAACTGGTATACTTTCAGTTTAAATTTTCCTATCATAGAGTTACCTGGTTCAAATTGTACCAACTAGCAGTGGTCCTGTGAATGCATTAATGAGTAATGAACTGAGTTAATCCATACTTTCAATGACATGAGGACAGTCATCTCATACCACACTATATCTTAACTATACAAACCTAGTATCCAACCCATCTGAAGCTGTGATGCTACAAAGTAGGAGACAGAAACATGGTTTGGTATGATAACAGCATAAAATACTGAAGTGGATGCACTTTATATTTTTTAAAAATAGAAACATGAAAAAGTATGTCTGTTTCATCTGTCCTGGTATGTCAGTCAGTTCTTATGCGTTGGCAGAAATCACGTTTAGCATCACTCCTAGTTTGTAAAGACACATTTCTTTGTAATGTTAGGACTGCATGAACTGGTGTACAAAGTCTTAGGCCAATTTCATTTTCATGTGAACTGCTTACCTTAGATAACGAAAAGGCCTCTTTATCTTTACAAACCTTTTCTTTGGCAGAAAAAAATCTAATATGCATGTGTATTTGTATGTATGTGTGTGTTAATCTTAGTTCACATTCACAATGGGAAGTTGGTGTAGAGATCTTTTTTGCCATTTAATTTTGCACCTAATTTCTAGCATCCACTTGCCTCTTCCATTGCATACTATTCATTTAATTGCATTGCATTAGTGTTATATTCTGAACTTTTCAGTTAAAAAAAAAATACTACGCTGATTAAGTGAACCCCTTTAGGTTTTGTGTTGCAACCAAGAAATATCTATGCTAAAGCTGAACTACATCAACATTATGCCAGGAATTCAATAAAGAAATGTTTCCATGCAGGAACAGTGTAGCTGCTCCTGCATGGAATATGGCCGCTGAACAATCCAGTAAATTAGTGTTTTGATGTGCACGAGCCTGCCTACACTGTTCCTGCATGGAAACCAGTGCAGAATGTTAATTACCTCAATTGCTGGTGAAAACCATGCAAATGAGGTGAATTAGTGATTCAGCAAGCAGGCAGATATCCATGCAAGAACAGTGTTAGTTGCAGAAATGTATTTCGCTATTAGCCGAATACATTTCTGCAAATAACAAAACGGAGGCATGACAGCTCCAAAAAAAAGTATGCATTAAACTCTTTAGGCATGCCAGTGGCCAAATATATAGCCATTGGCATGGAAAAGTGCTTTATCTTTATAAAAAATCAAAGTTGTTTTTTTTTTTTTTGGCAGATCTCGGCCATTTATACAAAGGGCGACCAAATGGGATTGTGCAGGGAAAAAAAATGTGAAAACTCAATTTTAAGGGAAATCTGCATTTTGCATTATAGTCCATGCCATGCAGAATCAAAACAATACCAGGGAACAGTGGTTGTCAAGGGGAAAGACTCTGTGGTAGTGCAGTAACTATGGACTAAGGCAGTGCAGTATGCAAATGAGGGGAAATTTACTGAATCACAAAAATCTTGTAAGTGCAAACTGCACCTAACCATGTAGGTGCTATAGCATGATTATGTAACTAGGAGAAGCAACAGACATGAAAAGCGGGGTGTCAGGCATGGTGTAAGCACTTTGGAGCCCTATGGCACATAGATAAGCTTAGCTAAGCACAGGGGGGTGTGTCTGAGGCTGTATTGACTTATTTCATGAAATGAAGAGCATGTTCATGCCTAGGGAGGGCCATTTCTTTGTGTTTATATTAGCAAAATGGGTTTGCATGGTGCGCTCTTGGTCTAAAAAAAAAAAAAAAAAAAAAACAGAAATAGCAGAATGGTTAACATTTGGGTACCGGCTTTGCATGGCGTGCCTCAGGGCTTAAAAGGGGAGGCAATGGGAAGAGAAAAAAGGAAAATAGCAGAATAAAGGCAATCAAGAACAAATTACATAGCTAGCAGGTGGGATGCATCATAGTCAGCCAATCATACAGGAAGCATCTGCGGCACAACAGCATAAACTATGGAAACACGTTACAGTCTGGTTTTTCCCACAAACTCTGCACCATTGGTGTACACATGAGGGGGAAGTTTAACTGGAAAAATGTTAGGGGCTGCCATTGCTTTGATCCATCAGTATGTGCTAGAGGCTGAGGGCGGAGAGGAGGATAATGCTGACAACCATCACAGACCAAGGAGGAGTAGAAGAGAGTTCAGACCCAGGGCATCTTACCAGCAGCTACATGATCTAGAGATAGTAGAGCGCTACAAGGTGAACAGAGACATACTTCAGCAAATCACCGAGTTGTGCCCGCCTCAATTCAGACCTAGAGCCAACAAAGGGGAACCCATCCCTGTGGATACCAAGGTGTGTGTAGCCTTAACAATTCTAGCTACAGGTACTTTCCAAAGACCTACTGGGTCATCATGGGGGTCTCACAGGCATCTGCATCCAGATACTCCACCAGTTGTGGATGCCATGCTACCACATGCCTGTGAGCACATTTACTTCCCCAACACCCATGAGGAGAGGACCAGCAATATGTGTCTCTTCCACCATGTAGCAGAATACCCAGAGGTACTGGCTGCCATAGCCTGCACGCACATCCATATCAAAGCACCACCCTGTGAAAAGGGTAGGGTCTACATAAACCACAAGGACTTCCCCTCCATCAACTGCCAGGTCCTGTGCAATGCCCAGGGCATTATCATGAATGTGTGTGCTGGCAGACCTGGAAGCTATCATGACTCTCGCATCTGGCAATCATCACAGCTGTACCAGGCATTTGCCAGTGGGGGAATCCCATATGGCCATCTGATGGGGGATGCTGGCTATTCACTGGAGCCATGGATGATGACACCTATCAGAAATGCACACACACCCACACAAGAATGCCATAATGAGGCACACGCACAAACCAGGATCATAATAGAGCATGTGTTTGGGATGCTCAAGTTACGATTCCACTGCCCTGACATATCTGGTGTAGCCTTGCAGTACTCTCCAGCCACATGTGCACACATGTTTATAGTATGTGCCATGCTACACAATATGATCCTATGGAAACAGCTGTAGCAGGAACAGCACAGGGAAGGGCCACATAGCCCATCACCATTGCCAAGGTCTCCACAGGCACAGAGGGACTCAGAGGAGGAAGCCCGAGAGCCTGTTCCTATAGGCTGACAGAGGTGTGCCCAGTATGCTCAGGCCTTAACAAAGAGGCAACACACAGCACACACACTGACACTGTAGGGACACCAGGGACTGCCACCTCTCTCTGACTCACACACACAGTAAAATGGATGACACACATATCACATTACCTGTAACTTACCATGTATAGGCAGTGTACTATTTGCATCCAACATAGGCGGCCCTCCAGCACTGTCCTCACAACTGCTGCAGGCACAAGGTAAGTCAGTCTTCTTAACAATAAATGAATGGATTAGTATGTTTTGCTAGCATATCTATGGTAATGCTACATGCATGCAAGGGAATGGGGTGGCCTACTGGGATAGCAGCACACAATTGACAGCTATGTGGGACACCAGGAAATGTCTATCTAAACTGACCTCCACACACTATGCAGCAGTAGCCAAAGTGGCAAATCCCACTGCAGTATATGTGTGGGGACAACTAAATGGGGGGGGGGTCATAGGTCACAGGCATGGATGTCAGTGTGGGGTTCCCATACCCATTCCTCACACCCATGCAGCAAGTCAGCTGTAAAAAAAAACAGAGTGAAATATCTGGTAAAGGCACACAAATGGTGGCAATATTGCATTACCCCTCTACAGACTCACACAGCAATAGCACAGCAGGACTTGCAGTTGCAGTAAGGCTATGAAGGG